>NC_133770.1:200511123-200643623 GCF_003597395.2 Chelonoidis abingdonii
CTGTGGGATAGCTGCCCACAATGGACCACTCCCAAAAGCGCTGCAACTGCTGCAAATGTGGCCACACTGCAGCGCTGGTAGCTGTCAGTGTGGCCACACTGCAGCGCTGTTCCTACACAGCTGTACGAACACAGCTGTAACTCCCAGCGCTGCACATTTCCAAGTGTAGCCATACCCACAGAAGGCAATTAAGTTAGTCAGGCATGACTTGCCCTGGGTGAATCCATGCTGATTTGTGCTCATCCAGCTTTTCTAAATAGTCCTGAACCACTTCTTTCTCCACAGAGGGCTGGTCACTTCCTCCCCATACTGTGCTGCCCAGTGCAGTAGTCTAGGAGCTAACCTTGTCCGTGAAGACAGAGGCGAAAAAAGCATGAGTATATTAGCTTTTTCCACGTCCTCTTACTAGGTTGATGCCCCCATTCAATAAGAGGCTCATACTTTCCTTGACTTTCTTCTTGTTGCTAACATACCTGTAGAAACCCTTCTTGTTACTCTTAACATCCCTTGCTAGCTGCAACTCCAAGTGTGATTTGGCCTTCCTGATTTCACTCCTGCATGTCTGAGCAATACTTTTATACTGCTCTCTGGTCATTTGTCCAATTTTCCACTCCTTGTAAGCTTCTTTTTTGGTGCGTGTTTAATATGAAAAGTGTGAATTGGGAGTGCTCTGTTTTGTGTATTTAAAATATTTCAGAGCAGTTTCAATTAAATCATTATGTATCAAAATGATTTAAATAGGACATCTGGCACGTCTGTCATAATGGTTTATGTGTGGGACTGTGTCCACAGAAAGTTTGTGTATTTGTATTATAGAGCTTTTATGCATTTTACCTATTTCACCTAGGTTAACTATAGCCATTTCCTGAGATAAACACTACTTACAGTGCTGCCAGAAGACATTACTATGTAACAGGCCAGCTTTGGAAATTAGACACACACTTTTTCTCCCAAAAAAAGTTAATACAAAAAGGAGACACACCCATATGTGGGCAAACTTGAACAATTACAATTCAAATGATAATTCTGAAGCACTGAATACAAACAAAAATAGAACCAGAAATTGACACAGCCATTCTTTAACATGTATTTATAGAATTTACGTTTTCCTATAATTAGGGCTGCAAGTCTGTCACAGAGGTGAAAGAACTCACGGATACTGCGTCTTCTCTGTTTGCCCGTGTGGGAAGGCACTAGGTGGGTTGCCCCACCAGCCCAGTGGTGAGGGTGGCACTGAGAGGAGGGACAGGGACGTGTGGAGAGCCAGTCTGCTTTGCACCCACTCCACAGTGGCAGCTCCTCTGTCTCACAGGACTGGGCCCAGCTCCCCACTCCATGTTGCAACCTGGCACACAGAGTTGCTCAGCTGCCCTTCCATCATGACAAGGGTGCAGCCTGGCCAAATCTGAATGAGTGGCATTGTAAGCTGGTAAGTGTGGAGTGGCTTTGCTCTCAATGCTCAGGCACCGCCTCACAGGACCCACTGCTGCCGGGAGGGAGCCTGGCGTAGGCTCTCTCTTAACCCTTGGACCCAGCCCCACAGGATGGGAGTCACTGCTGCAGGGTGAGTGCAGGGCAGGCTCACTCTCCAGCTACCTCCCCCTGACAGGGGCCTCCCACCTTATTAGGCTCAAATCAGGGTTTCAGTGACTGTGCAGAGGGTGCTGTTGCAGGTCATCGGTGCCTCCCAGGCAGGGGAGGAAGAGGAAGCAGTGATTGCAGAGGAGGAGGAGGATGCTGGTCTGCTGTGATTTTGAAGAGGTAGGGTTCAATTTCATTTATCAATTGCCCTTCCTATAATTAGGAGTTTTAATTAATTAATTTGTCCATTTATTTCCATCAAATGGAACATGAAAATATTTAACTTGATTTTTAAACTTACAACTACACTATTGCTGCACTTAAGAGTATTCTCTAGGTATTAATTTAGAAATACAAAATCCCAGCTATAACAAGTTATTAGATTTATTATAGTTTAGCATAAAGTATAAAAAGGCTTATCTACAAAGTTTACAACATAGCAAAAGCACATCCTGTTTCAGAGCATTCAGCACAACTGTGCACAGAGATAAACTGAACAGAACAATATAGACAGTACCCACAATCACCACTCAATGCATGGCTCTGGAGATTCAAAAAAGGAATTTGTATGCTTTTCTGGGGGGGCAGGGGGGCGGGACATGTTTCTGAAACATTTGATTAAGGCCTAATACTGAAAACTGGGAAGTACATAGTTAGCCTTGGATCTAAAAGCATCTTAATACAAATGCACAGATACCTAAAAGTTGTGTACTTAATTATCATAGGTAACATGTCACTGATTTTTAATGCTGAATGTGCTATTGATTTGAAAAGGAAATTATGCTTATAGAAGAAACTGACATGACATAGCCCCAATTTACTAAGAAATATGTACATTTAAACTTTGCACTACACATTGAAGCCACAGCCACTTAATTTCTTTTTATTCTGTATGGATTCACACCAAATTTCCAATACATTGTTTAAAATTTTTTAATCCTAAACAATACATTAAAAGCCTTCACTTAACTGAGTCTCATTTCTTTACTGATGAGGCACAATCACAATCAGGTTTCAATGCCCTGAAAGATCCACAGTAGTTTAAATATTTGCATAATTCAGATTTCTTTTCAAACTGAGTACTCAAAATTTACCTTAAAATGAATACCTCTGTGATCTAAGAAGCCGTGTGAAAGTATTATGGAATACTTGAAGAAGGTTGGGGCAAATAGGAAGTACAGTTATTTTTATACATATCAAATGTTAAGAAATGGTTCTTCAAAAGCAAATATCGCTTATTTTACTTAACGTCTCATAACTTCCATTGGTAAGCTGCACCTTCAGCAATATGTTAAGAGACGATGCTGTCTAACGACATTTTCCCACCATTCACCCTCAACACTTCAAACAGTACTGAAATAGGGTCTCCTCGGTCCTGCTTCTGTCTCAGTTGACAAACCACACAGAGACCCTGGTGCTGGTTCAACACCCTGTGCAGTTTATTTATAACTGAGTCCCACCACACCTAGCATCTTTACAAGCTGGGGGAGAGCAATCACTCTCTCCCCCTCACTGCCACTGATTGGGAACAGTGAACCGCAGCCACTGGGAGCTGCGGGACAGCCATGCCTGAGGACGGTCAATGTAAACAAACTGTCTCACGGCCCAACAGCGGATTACGCTGTCGGGCTGCGTGTGACCTGCATGCCACAGGTTGCCCACCACTGGGCTAATGGCTTATTTAGCATTTCTGCCCTGTCCCACCCACAAATTAGGCACAGGTCTGCCTCATCAACTCCAATCTGCTATGCCTGATTGGAGCTGCTGTGACTCAGGGTTTCATACTTAGCACTCTGTAACAAGTACTTAAAATGTTTAATGTAGAGAGTAATGTCCATGTCCACACTAGACACTACAAAATAAAAAATTCCAGGTGGGGAAGATTACAAACTGCACAGCAAGCTTCAGTTTTTTCACTGTGTCACAAGCACATTGGAGATGCTGCTATGTTTTCTTTTTACTAAACTTGGACTACACTCCTGGGTCAAAGGTGAAAAAATCTGCTTTCAATTAAGCCATTTTAATCTGAACACTTCAGGTTGATGCTCTGACGCCTTCTGAAAACAAAGAAACACAAAAGACCTGTTTGGGACTGGTCTCAGCACAGTTTTAAATTGTGCCAGAGCCCATCCTCTCGCCTTGCTTTTCTTTGGAACTCTGCTGCTCAGCATGGGCCTTGTAGTTCAGCATAAGAAGTGCACAAACACACTTTCATATGCGAGATGGAGAAAGGTAAAAGCAGTTCTAAGGCCGTTATGGACTTGGTGACATAGATAATTCACATCTTACACTTTCACAGTTTAACAGTAATTCAGGCTCTTTCTTGTCTAACAATAAATAAATAAAGACCTACCTATGCCCTGAACTTTCATTATTATGCACCAACCATTCAAACCTTCAAAACTTTTATAAAATGACTAACAAAGGGAAAAAAAGTTTTCTGTCTCACATGGGTCTAACAAAGTCCCTTTTCTCAATGGCAAACAAACCACATTCGGGTACAGCATACTCTTCTCTAGCTTTAAACACAAAATAGCTAGTCCCATCTCTTCTACAATTCTTTTTACCAGAGATGTATAAAGCATAAGTGCAAAAACTGCCCATCAGTAATAATGCTTTATCTGCACATACAGCAAATCTGGTAACCATTATTAATCCTTAGAATAGCAGAAGTAAGGTTCATCTTTGCTAATAGAAAAGTAGGAGGAAAACCACATTAATAAAAAACACCCTTGAAAGTTTCTGTGTCACTAACAGTGCAATCAGTTGTACACAAAACGACAACAGAATGCGAAACCATTTTAAGCTGATGCCAGAGTGCAGAGTTGGGACCTGACGACTGGCCCTACCCTCAGGCAGCATCACCTTGCTTGCTAGTCTTTTGCCTCCAATAAGGAGGCCAATCTGTAGCCAGACCCAATACTTCTACCAGGTAACTGGATTGGCCAGCAGGCAGCTGAATATGCAAACCTGCAATGGGCTGAAACAGGCCCTTTCCCTACTTCACCCACCACTGCTTGCAGGGACTCCCATATCTTTCCACATCTGTTTGGTTACAGTTCAAAGTAATATCTAGGTATCTTTTTTCTTTGTATTTGAAGTTTTGAATTTTTTCACACAACTGCATTAGCTGAGTTGTTCAGGTATTCCTCTTTTTCTTTTGTATGGCTTGGGTAGGTAGCAATGACTACAAATTTATATCTAAGTTTGATAGCACATTGTCCTTCAGCCCCCTGGCAAAAGAATGAAGAGGACACTCAGATATGATGTTGTTTGTTTGCACCTGGTATGGCAGTTCTAAGATTCTGTTGCTCCCCTCTCCTTTTTTTTACTGCTGTTAGGACAATGTTTCCTTTAGGTATTATCTTATTAAAGCTATTTTAATAAAAGTTACAGACACTTGGCTAGAATTACTTAACATGGTGTGTCTTCATAGCTAAGGGCAGAAAGCAATATACTTTTAAAATATATTTTATTACAATGAAATAAAGGGTCTTCAGCAGTTTCTAAAACTAGCAAAAAGTCTACTACAAATTTATGTAATGAAAATGAAAGGGAGAATAGGGAAGATATTTGTAAAACCATAAAAGGACCTATGCTTCTCTAAATTAGGACAGTCTCTGCAAAAAGAAAACACATAGAAGTATCAACAAATGCTTTTAGTCCTGGAGAGCTGGAACACTTGTTGAAAAGGGCATAACCCAATCAGTCATCCACATGAAAGTACTGCCAAAGAATTTTAGACAACAGAGTTTGTCTTTGAAATCCTGAAGCATTTCAAAAAGTAATTTTAGAAACACAGTACAACTGTTTAAGGTGTACAGTGAAAGGCTAGCAGCAATAAAATAAAGCACTTTCTCAAAGCAATTTCCTGGCCAGCATTAGTCTAATCATTCTTCTCCTAATATGACTCCAATAACATCACCTCCAGCAGCAATTTTCAAGCCTTTCCCTAAAAAGGGAAAGAAAACTGGCTGTAGAGTAACAGCAGTTGAATGCTCGTACACCATTAAAATGCTATTCCAATTTTCATGTTGGTACTGCAGTTAGTTTTTATTTTATACTGTACTGATTTTGATTAATATTTCTGTAACAAATCAACACAGTAACATTATTCATGGTTCCTGAGTTGAAATATGCACCAATTACAGAGAACACAAGTGCACATGATGCATAGCCAACTCAACAAGACTGCACCAAACTCGTAGCATGAATGATATCTAAAAGAACAACCTCCACTCCAATGGCCACATAAAAAATTGAATATGGTCAAATTCCTATACTCATTTCCGATTATTGCTAGCTATGGAATAAAAAGCCAGTGCCATAATCAAAAACAACCCACAGAACATACTCTACTCAGACTTGTCTACACTAGCAACCTATGTCAATATACCTATGTAGCTCAGGGGAGTGGAAAATCCACACCCCTGATCGACGAAGTTATACCAACCTAACTCCCGGTGTAGACAGTGCTACGTTGATGGGAAGGCTTATCCCATCAACATAGCTACCGCCCCTCAGGGAGGTGGAGTACCTACCTTGACGGGAGAAGCCCTCCTGTCGGCATAAGTAGTGCCTTCACTGAAGCTACAGCTGCATACCTGCATCAGTGCAGCTGTACCGCTATAGCATTTTAAGTGTTGACAAGCCCTCAGTTAATTTGGTCTGAATCTGAAGAGAGAGTAGAGGGTTAGGAAGAAACAAGAGAAAGTAATGGTACCATATCATTTTACACTAAAGATTATGTGAACATCAGATTTAGAAATATACCATAATTTTACTTTGTGACAGCCAACTAGCTTTATTGTTGGTGTAAACTGGTAATGAGGAAAAACTGAAGGTGATTTATTGAAAAATTCTAAGAGCAACCACATATCACTTTTTACCCCCATTTTGTGTAGCCAAAATGAGGTTTCTAAAATTTGTATGTACTATTTGTTATGTGGAGATATGCATTTTTACTGCTCAATTTGTGTAAGTTGTATTTTTCCATTTCTTAATACTTGAAAAAGTAATAATCCAGATTCACAAACTGATGTAGTTTGTAATGGACAGACTGATATATGCATTATTCCCAACCAAATATAGCTCTAAAGGGGTAGTGCAGCAGAACCTCCACTTAGACAACAAGTTGTAAGAGGAGATGGTGATCTCAAAATCAAAACTGAAGCAAGCAGAGCTGTAACTAGGCATTTTAACACCCTGGGCGAGCAAGCATATTTACACCCCTTACAGGGTTTATTTTTTTAGGTGATATGAGTTAGGATATTATAGAGTAATGATAATGCATTTATTTTTGTGTATCAGTACAGTATGTAGACAATAAAAGCTACTATATGATTTTTTCAGGCGCCACATTCATTTTCACACAGTCCCACATCCCTACAGTATCCTCCCCATACCTAAATGTGGAGACAGAAGAAAGTATATGGCAGTAACTGTGAAATCAGATTATGCTGTGCTTCAGTGTGAGACAATGTTAATGGCATGGTTATAGTGGCTAGATGGACATATCGCTGAGGTGATGGCCCCGACCTCCTAGAGAAGGTTTTCAGGAACAGACTGGCTAGGTCACAGCCCAGAGTACTACAAGCACAGGTCACAGTGGACATGCTTATTCACCAGTGCATATCTTACCAGCAACCCCAAACCAGATCTGCACTCAGTGCAGATTTCCCTATTGGTGTCTTCACCTGTACAATAAATGCCTTGTATTTTTATCGGTTTAGGCACAGCTGTAAATTCTCCCTAGCCCAAAATTAGAGGCCTTTTAAAAGAAAAGCCAAGATGCATTCACCACCGTGAGCCAGTCTGCCCTGAAGGTGTCAATTCCCTGATGTGCCAATACACCTTGCTGACCAGCTAATGGTGCATTATAACAATGATTCAGAGGGAGGCTGCGGCAGCAAGTAGTAAGGGTAGGTCACAGTAACACGAAAACACGGCATGAGGCGGGAGCACAGCGTGTTTTACCCCTACTGAGTGTTGACTAAAAAAGCATGTTTTACTTTTGCAACGTTTACCTTCTTTGGCTATGTCTACACCTGCACTTTTGTTGGTAAAACTTCTGTCAGTCAGAGGTGTGGAAAAAAAATCTTGCTACCCAGGGTTTTCAGAACCCCCAACAGGGGCAACTTAATTATTTTACTTTAGGCGGTGTTAACAGGAACTCAGCAATTCTGTCTCATAAGATCCAGCAACTAAGGGCTTGGCTACATTGGCACTTTACAGCGCTGCAACTTTTGCGCTCAGGGGGGTGAAAAAACACCCCCCTGAGCGCTGCAAGATGCAGCGCTGTAAAGTGTCAGTGTAATCAGGGCGGCAGCGCTGGGAGCGCGGCTCCCAGCGCTGCACTCTACACCCATAAGGGATGTGGTTTACAAGCAGCGCTGGGAGAGCTCTCTCCCAGCGCTGTGGCTCTGACTACACTCACACTTCAAAGCGCTGCCGGGGCAGCGCTTTGAAATTTCTAATGTAGCCATACCCTAAGCATGCTCTGTTTAAAACTGCAGTTTATTAGATTTTTAAGCACAAACAAACAAACAGGTTTAAAACATCCCAGATAATTACCAAATATTTGGAATGGTATTGAGTAATTAACAGCAGGTTCACAGTGGCCAGCTGCTCACTTACCGGGGAGAAATGGTGTCAGGAAAAACATCTTTTAAAATGGCTTCAGAGGACTGCTTTAAAGTACATTTTTTTAGATAATTTTTTATAACTAACTTTTATAAAACACATGGGTCATAATAAACCTTACTGCATTATTATTTTTTTAATTTTTAATAAACTTTTACTATTAAAAGCGTCTGGACTCAAGGAGTTTTAACCACCAACAGTTTTTAGTTTCAGCTGTTTGCTTGTTTGTCCCCTCCTCCCATTCTGATTAGCAGAAACTGCCAGCTAAATATAGCCTTGCTTCTAAAAGCCTGTCTCTAAATTAAACCTTAATTATGTGGTGTTTTATTTTATTAATTTACGGTGGCCAAATGCACATAAATATGGTTACAATTAACTTATTTACATTTTGAGGTACACACATCCCTTAAATCCAGGGCAACACCCTGACTGACTTAAGTTCCACCAACAAAAACACCAGTGTGGCCAGTACTATGTTAGCAGCCAACACTCTCCCACCCTCTTGTTGGGGGTGGCTTAATTATGCTGACAAGAGACCTCCCACCGGAACAGAGCAGCTACACGGGAGACCTTACAGTGGCACAGCTGCAGCGGTACAGCTGTGCCACTGTAAGGTCTGTAGTGTGGACACAGTCTTTGTTTCTACTGTTGCTTCCTCCAGCTGTAAATCACAAGCAGCCCAGGACTTGTCTGAACACCTCCTCCTAAACATGGAAGTACCTCTACTCCCCCACCCCCTATTTTAGCAAATAGGGCAGATGGCTCATCCTAATGGGGTAACTGTTACCCTATTGTTACCCTCCTGCCCCTCCCTGTTCCAAGGTTTTGCCCCCGCCACCATCTGGCAGCTCCTCCCTGGCCAACTTTGCTCCTCGCCCCCTCTCTTGCCTCTGCCTCCAGCTGTCGACATACACACACACACCCCCCCACACACATCCCCATTACAGTCAATTTCCACTCCCTGTTCAGACCTGTCCAGCACCTCCCTCCCCGATTTGCCTCCTTTAACCTTTTTAATCCCCAGCAACGGCAGCAGCTTCAGCAGATGTTACTGAGAAATGAGCAGTAGGAGCCAAGCCAGCACTCAGTGCCCTGCCTGCCTGCTGCCCTGCCAGGGTCCTAGTGCCGGGAATCCTGCTCCAGCCAGGGGTCACTGGGTCCGCAATTCTGTGGGGATGGGGGAGCCTAAGAACCCTAGGCTCCAACTGGATGCTTCTGGGCCCAATCCTGGGGGCAGGTGGGGGAGGCTGACATTAGTGAGCCTGATCCTGTGTACTGCCCCATTTTTGCGCCCTGTGCAGCAGCTGCCCCCCTCTAGTTACAGTCCTGGAAGCAACAGTGTGAGAATGGTCCATAATGCTATGCTAGTGTGAAGAGAACACAAAGCTGCCATTGCTCCTCACCACTTTAAGATTGAACTTGATGCCAGAAAGGTGAGAAAGATACGGTATGTTTTTACATTGCTTCTCTCTCTCAGTTAAAAGCTGAATTGTGTTTAAAAAATAGTTATGCACTGCCGGGCCAGGGTGTACAACCTGAAAATGAAAACTTGCTTTCCGTTTCATTTTTGTTGTAACTGCCACCAAACAGCACTTATGTGCCTTATGCTGTACTTTGAGGGAGCACAGACATCATTAGTCATGTCTATACTTCGAAGTAAAGGGGTCTTACTGGCTAAGATGAAAGAAAGGAGGAATTTAACGATGGTATAGCTTAGGTGAGCTGTCAAGTACAATTTATGAGAAAATCAAGTCAGAAAACCAGGTTTCATTTTCAACTGCCGCTTGGACATCCTACTCAGGAAAGCTAACACAAGACTTTTAAGTGCAAGTTAACAACCTGACTATCATGCAGTAAGTGCTTCAGTTTCACTTTCCCAGACTTGGTTTTTATCATCTGACAATGATTTCCCTAACCTATTGTATATAGAGATGAGCTGGGCCCTGATACTACAAATGGTTCCACTGGGTGTAGAGGTTCATCCCCATGCCACCAGTTGCAAGATCAGAACCTTAATTAGTTTATCCCCACACATATTTAATGAAACCAGATTCCATACATTGCAGTGGCTTGTTTTTTTATTTATTTGAGTGATGCATTCAGCAGAAGCAGCTCTAGGTATTCTGCCGCCCCAAGTACTGCAGGCAGGCTGCCTTCGGCAGCTTGCCGGCAGGAGGTTCCCAGTCCTATGGATTCGATGGCAGCCTGCGGGAGGTCCCCAGAAGCTGCGGGACCAACGGACCCTCCGCAGGCATGTCGCCAAAGGCAACCTGCTTGCCACCTTCGCAGCAACTGGCAGAGTGCCCCCCGTGGCTTGCCACCCCAGGCACGCGCTTGGCATGCTGGTGCCTGGAGCCGCCCCTGGCATTCAGTCTTGATAATTATGGTTAATGTTCCAGACAAATCAATGAGACTGTTCACAGAAGTAAAGCTACTCACATTCTAAATGTTTACAAGATCAACTCTTAATGGAATGAACTGTGAACCTAGAACTGCATCCACATAGGTGGACTTCAATGAGCATGCAGGGGCCCAATGAAGTTAACAGAGCTCCACATGTAGTCAAGGATCAGTGGTAACAGGGACTGAATTCACAGGTTCTGCATAAAGAAACAAATTATTTTCAAATGTCAGAAAAAATATGGTCTTTGTAGCAGTATCCCAACAAAATCAATACAGAGGAGAAATTATGTTTTTCTTCATGCACTACTCAAAAGCTTTGATACCTGTTATCTACTAAAATAACCAAAGTAAAGCATACAGAATGAAGTTACAACAAGAAATGATCCATTCCATTTCGGTAGTAGCTACACAGACCATGCAAACACTCATACTTATGTTGCACGTGTGTGTCACTGTCCAAGAGTCTGAAACAAGTTTGAAAACTGACACCTGAGGGCAACTAGAGTCAGAATGCGTTAAAACAGGAAAAGAAAAAAATATATATGTACAATATAGTTTCCCCAGTGTGTAGATTACATTCAGATTCTATAATCAGAGGATTTGTACTTTATTTTAATTACAGCTTATTTTCTCCTATCATACTTTCTTGAATCATGAATTGAACCCCAATCTACTACTGCTGCAGAGATTTTGTACACACATACCTACTTACCTACCAGACTGCCTCAGTTCCTGCTGATTAACTATGGTGGCACCCAGGACTCATCAAATTAACCACAGACTGGCTGTCTTTAGACTCCAGATAGTCTAGTGTCAGGAAATAGCTGATAGATTCCATCTGATGAAGCTGAAATGAAGAAACTACAGTTCTCAGCACTTCTACCATTCCTCCTTCAGTTAAATGCTTCTACTTTTAGAAACAGGGGAAGAAATGGAGAAATACTAAAACAAAAAGTTTGTCTTTCATCATGAGACACTAGTCTCTCTTCCCAACTTAAAATAAGATGCAGCCATACTTCAATATTTAGTTAAACCCTTCAATAAGTAAATGAAAATTATGTGGATTTGCTTATGCCTTTATGAGCATAACAAGCATGTTGCCTTGATAAAAAAAGAAAAGTAGAAGATCTTACATACCCATCTGTATAACACACACACACACACACACACACACACAATTTTAGATGCAGAGGAAGTAGATGCTGAAAGGTAACATTCCTCAGATTTGTAGAGAGAAATAAAAAGGAGATCCAATCTAGGGATTTTTCCACAAAATGACCAAAAGGATGGCAAGAAAACCCGTTGCCTACCATTATCTAAAAATATTTGTCATCTTAAAGAAAGGCAAAGGTTAAGAAAAGTTATAAAGCTGGACAGAGAACCACACAAAGATTCAGATAGTTTTACAACTTTGTATTTTTGTGAAACTAGCTGGTACCTACTGTCTCTAGGTTAATTGAAAACACAAAAAGAGTAGAAACACTAAGGGCTTGTCTACATTTACCAGAAGATCGATGCATGGCAACAGATATATTGGTGGTCAATTTAGCGGGTCTAGTGAAGACCCGCTAAATCGACCACAGATTGCTCTTCCGTCGACTCCTATATGCCACCTGAACGAGAAGAGCAAGGGGAGTCGACGGGAGAGCGTCTCCTGCGACATAACACAGTGTGTACCCCGTGGTAAGTAGATCTAAGTACGCTGACTTCAGCTATGTTATTTACGTAGCTGAAGTTGTGTAACTTCACAACACTTGCTTCTCAAACTGCTACATAATGTCAAAAAAGGAGTTGATTTGTATCTACAATCTTTGAGATCCTGATAGTTTATGGAGTTCCATAACATAACAAGCAACTTATTTATTTTTTTTATATGTGGCTAATTTAGAAAGGGGCGGTATGGGGATAAAATGTGTGGAAGATACTTTATTCTCATTCATTACATAAAACTTCATATAAATTACCCACAACATTAGAAACGTACATCATTTTATATCAACCTGACTTGCAGTTTTTTAGAGAATTTTATTCCTAAAATGATTACTGTTAAATTCCACTTGACATTATGGGACCTTATTTTGAAATTTTCAGTGCATCGCCTTAATTAAAAAATTATTATTAAATATTCAAAGCAAAAATACATGACTGTGAACTTCTTGCTGACCTGTAAAACCCTTACTTCACATTTACTATTCAAAACATCAACATACTGAGTAAAAATCAGTTTATCTTCTTTATCTGCATTGTGTAATACCTATACAAATTGCAAACAAACAACATTAAAAAAACATTCAGGTTGCAAAGTCAAGAACTCGAAAGTTGGGAAATACCAGAATTAAGGTTGCCTGAAAGAGTCTTCCTCCAGGACCCCTGCCTGAGAGACTCAAGTGACTTCAACTTGGACTACTCAAATGCTTAAAGTTATGCATGTACTACGGTCTCAATACAGCAACGTATACAAGAGAACCAAAATTGATGTACTTAGGGCCTTGATCCTGCAATGAGTTCCATACAGGACAACTACTGTGCCTGTGTAGAGTTTATTGTAGGATTAAGTACTTTGGCAACTCTAGGATGCAGAACAAGGCTACAAAACACATTTCTGGCACTTACATTTTCCATGCCTGGTCTCTGCCTGATAGAGAAAGAAGCAAAGTTTGAGCAAAGTTCTTTCAGCTCTTTGAATTTTGGAGAAGTGTGTGTGGGACAGGAGAAGGGAAGGGAATTTTATTTTTTTTTTAAAGACTATATTGAAAGGTTAAGTATGAGATATGAAACTGCAGCTATTCCTGAGGACATTCTGCACCAAAAAATTAAAAATTCTGCTCATAATGCCGCAAATTTTATTTGTCAAATGTGGAGGCTCAAGCATGGCACTGGGGAGCACAGGCCACTGGCTCCATGGAGGAGGGAGATCACTGTGAAGCTCCTCCTCACCCCCAAGGCACAGACTCAGTAATGAGGCTACATCCAACCCTGACACAGCACAATGACAGGGCATGCCCCAGAAACACCCCAGAGCCCTGCCCCTCAGTGCCAGGTGCGCCAACTCAGCAAGGCAGGATCCAAGTGTGGAGGGATCCAGGTGTGGGTTGACAGGGTTCTGTGTGGGGCAATCTGGATGTAGGTGGCTCAGTGGGGAATCCAGGTACAGGGGGAGATCTAGATGCACAGGGGCTTGGTGGGGGGTTCTGGGTGCAACAGTAAAGGGACTCTGTAGGGGGTCCAGATGAAGGTGGTTGGGGCTCAGCAAGGGGGGAGTCTAGGTGTAGTGGGATAGAGTTCCCCCTACACAGGGGGGTCTTGGTGTTGGACTCAGCAGGGGGTCCAGATGCTGGAGGAGTGGGGCTCAATAGGCTGGAGATCCAGGTGCAGCTGGTTGGGGCTTGGTAGGGTGGGGTGCGGGTGGCTCATTGGGGTGGTCCAATTGCAGGAGGAGTGGGGCTCGTCAGATAGGGTTCTAGGTGTGAGACTTGGTGGGAGGGTCTCATTATATGGGGGGTCTGGATGCATGGGGGTTGGGCAGATGGGGGAGTAGCTCCTTGTACAGTAATCCCTCCCCCTACAGCTGAGGAGCGATAGTTGCAGGAACCATGGCGGGGCGGGGGGTGGGAGAAGAAGAGAGTTTGCAGAGCTTCCTACAGCCAGAGGAGAAATCTGGGGGGTCGGTCTAACATGGCCCTGGCTGCTGTGCAGAAGAGGAAGTCCCATCCTCCCGAGCCCAGCCAGGACTGGCATCTGAACCTGTCGCAGGGTAGGAACCACCAGCCAGGTCTTCCCTAGTCCCGTTCCCTGCCCCACAGTGATTTACCTCTCTGCCGACTGCCCTGGGCACCTGAAACATATTGCTGGGGAGGGTCGCATGATCACTCTTGTGACTTCCCTTTCCATTCCCATCAGAAAATCATTTTTCTGCAGGAAGCAAAGAAATCTGTAAAGGACATAGATTCTGCACATGCGCAGAGGTGCAGAATGCCCCCAGGAGTCATTAGTGAGGATTAGTGGTTTTACTTAGATAGAAAGCACAGCAGAAAAGTATAATAGGACATGGTCAACTTGAAATCTATTCAGTTTTATAAAAGAAGTTAAAAGTAATGTCAGACACTTGCACCCCAAGTTTCTCCCTATCAATTCACATTATGCCACCCCTTTACACATTTATCTCCCTTATATGGCTTTGTTTAAGACCCACAGAAACAAAAGTGGAAATGAAGGCATCGCTAGGGTCTATCTATGTAGAACAGGTTGAAGGATCAGTATCTGACTATCCAGGGAAACAGTGAAAATGACTATACCCAACATACTGTCAAATACAGTAACTCCTCACTTAACATCGTCCCAGTTAACCTTGTTTCATGCTGGAAACAACGTTGAACATGCTCATTTAATGTTGTGCAAAGCTTCTTTATAATGTAGTTTGGCAGCCACCTGCTGCATCCACTGCTTGCAGAAAAAGCAGCCCGCTGGAGCTAGCTGGTGGAGGCTTGGAACCAGGATGGACCAGCAGCCCCCCTAAGTACCCTGTGCAGCAGCTGCCCAGCAGGCTATCTGTTCACTGCCATGTGCTGCTCCTGCCCTCTGCCTTGGAGCTGCTCCTGGAAGCCTCTTGCTTGCTGTACCAGGAGGGAGAAGGGAGGTGGAAGAGGGGTGCTAATGTCAGGGTGTTCCCCTCCCCCGGCTCCTGTACTCCATCTCCACAAAGCAGGGCGCCACACAATAGAGCTCAGGATGGAGAGAGCTTGCTGGCAGCAGCTGCTGTCTCAACTTGCTGATCTACTTAAAAAGGCAGTGTACTTAGAGTAGGGTCAGCGTATTTAAAGGGGCAATGCGCATCTCTCGCTCACACATACGGTGTATGTCTCTGTCTCTTCCTCTCTCTCTCTCTCTCTCTCTCTCACACACACACACAGTGAAAATGACTATACCCAACATACTGTCAAATACAGTAACTCCTCACTTAACATCGTGTTGTTTCCAGCATGAAACAAGGTTAACTGGGACGATGTTAAGTGAGGAGTTACTGTATTTGACAGTATGTTGGGTATAGTCATTTTCACTGTGTGTGTGAGAGAGAGAGAGGGAGAAAGAGAGGAAGAGGGAGAGAGACATACACCGTATGTTTCCAGCATGAAACAAGGTTAACTGGGACGATGTTAAGTGTCTTAACATCGTCCCAGTTAACCTTGTTTCATGCTGGAAACATACGGCGTGTGTGTCTGTGTCTTTCTCCCTGCATTTGTTGCCTTATAGAATGTGAGGCTATATTAACAACGTGCTAACCCTTGAGGGCTCAGCCAAGTGCTAGCTCATCATTTAACACAGTGGTTCTCAAAGGCCAGCACATCCCTCGGCCCGCGCCGCTTCCCGCAGCCCCTATTGGCCTGGAGCGGTGAACCGCGGCCTGTGGAAGCTGCGATCGACTGAACTTGCGGACGCAGCAGGTAAACAAACTGGCCTGGCCCGCCAGGGGTTCTCTCTGAACAAGTGACGGACCAGCTTTGAGAACCACTGATTTAACAGTAAGGCATTCCCTGGGAAATAACCCACTCTCTTCCAACCTCTGACTCCACAACCTCAACCAAGCTTCACAATCAACATAGCTGGGTAGGTATTAAATTGTTTAAAATTTATACTGTGTGTACATAGCGTGTATATCAGAGGGTGGCCCTTGAGCTCCTGGCCAGGGAAGCTAACCCCCTGGCCCATCCCCTACTGTCCCTCCTCCCCTGCAGCCACACCGCCGCGGGCAGCGCTCTGGACAGCGGGGCTGCATGCTCCTGCAGGGCAGCATGGCAGTGTGTCTGGTTCTGGCTGAGCAGAGTGGCTGCCAGACATGCTGCTCTGAACAGCATGGTAAAGGGGCTGAGCCAGGGGGTTGGATAAGGGGCAGGGAGCCCCGAGGAGCAGTCAGGGGACAGGGAGTGAGAGGGCTGGATGGGGCAGAGGTTCTGGGGGTGGGGAGGAAACTTGGGGGGGGGGATTGGATAAGCGTGGGAGTCCCAGGGAGCCTGTCAGAGGTATGGATAGAGGCTGGCGCAGTAAGCGGAGAAGGAGAGGGGGGGTGGAGTCCCGGGACAGTGGTTAGGGTCGGGGAGTCCCAGGAGGGGGCGGTCAGGGGACAAGGAGCGAGGGCGGGTGGGTTGGATGGGTCAGGGGTTCTGAGGGGGGCAGTCAGGGGACAGGAAGTGGAAGGGGGCCAGGCTGTTTGGAGACGCACAGCCTTCCCCACCCACCCCTCCATACAGTTTTGCAACCCCGATGTAGCCCTTCGGCCAAAATGTTTGCCCACCACTGGTGTATATAGTATATATATAGTATATAGTCTTTTGTCTGGTGAAAAAAATTCCCTGGAACCTAACTCCCCTTATTTACATTAAATTCTTGTGGGGAAACTGGATTTGCTAAATATTATTTCGCTTAAAGAAGAATTTTTCATGAGCATAACTACAATGTTAAACAAGGAGTTACTGTATAGAGTAAACAAAACTGAAAAGAGAATATTCTTCTCCCTAATCTCTTAAAATTATAGAATTATTTCATGTTGCTCGTAACTGTAGATACAATTATCACAGAGAAGTATTTTCTCTAATTACCAGTCTTTTTAAGCCTAAAACATGCACTTGGACAGATGTACTACATAAATATACACAACTAGTTAACGGCGCTAGCAATTCTACCTGCGCTGAACTCATGGAAGCAGGATTTTGGCCCCAAGGTCTTGATCCTGTAAACATTTCTGCATGTACTTAACAGTCCCATGGGACTGCTAACGGGGTATAAAGTTAGGCATATGCATAAATCTTTGCAGGACTGGAGCCGTAGATATGAGTAACTATATATAAAATGCGTAGTCTTACTGCTGTTTACCTGATTACATAGTTCTGTAGTCCTTATTTGGAGGATAGGATATTAAGCATTAACTGGCTGAAGAAATTCGCAGTATAAGATTTGCACAAATCTAAAAAGATAATTAGCTTCAGAGTAATGAGCTTACAACTTTGCAAGCCAAATAGTTGCAGAGCAAGGAGTCTACAAGCTCTGCTGTAGAAGCCAATGGAACTTGACAGCTTGAAGCAAAAACTGTCTCAGATTTTTTTCCATTTCCCACCATTCTTAAAAAAGCGCACCACCACCTTCGAAAATTAAAGATTTGGTGGGACAAATCTCATGACTGAAATATTGGCATAAAGGAGTATACCTTGTTCAGGAAGGACAGGAAGGGGGGAAAAGGGAGGAGCTGGAGCATTTTACAGCTTTGAGGTTCACAGGGAGATAAGAGACAGACCAGTTGGAAGTCTCTGAATAAAATGGGGGGAAAAACAGGAATGACATCATGGCAAGCGTCTACTATAGACCACCAAATCAGGAAGAGGGGTTGGATGTGGCATTTCTAGAACAAATAACAGTAACAGTCATAACACAAGACCGGATAGTAAAAGGGGACTTAAAACTACCGAGGACAACTACTGGAAAAGTAATACAGCAAAACATAAAATTTCAAGTAAGTTTTTAGACTATATTGAGGACAACTCTTTGTTTCAGAAAGTGGAGAAAGTAACAAGGGAGACAGCCATTTGTGACACGATTGTGTCCAACAGGGTGTAATTGGTTGCTAATATGAAGGCAATTTGAGTGAAAGTGATCATGACATGATAAATTTCATTATTCTAAAGAAAGGAAGGAGAGCAGCAGAACAATGACAACGGATTTCAAGAAAAGCAGACTAATAAATTCAGAGAACCGATAGGCGAGGTCCCATTGGAAGAAAATATAAGGGAAACAGAAGTACAGAAGAGCTGGCAGTTTCTTAAGGAGACAATATCAAAAGCACAAGTGCAAACTACCCCTATGCAAATGCAAGGGGATTACTAAAACTCATTGGGGGTGTTTTGGTGGGCTATCTCCCAGTACCAAAAGAAAGGGGAAGGGTCGATGGGAAATCAGGACCCTGAGACTGACAGTCCCGATGAACAATGGGGAGAGGCCAATGCTCCAGGTCAGCCTGACTGACAGAGTAGGCAGGCTAATTAGGGAGTCAGGAGTCCTCTGTGTGAGCTGGAATTGCCTGGGTCAGATAGAGTGGGGCCAAGCTAAGGAGAAAGCAGGGTCCGAAGCTGAGTGGGGGAGCAGAGCTATGCCAGGGCCAGAAAAGCACCCCAGGAAGCAGGTCAGCACTGGGAGCACAGTCACAAAAGCAGCCCACAGAGCAGATCTGTGCTGGGAGGAGAGCTGCAGCAACCAGAGCCAGAGGGGCCAGAGAACCAGCCCAGGGAGCTGGAGGCATAGCAGCAGTCATGCTGAGATAAAGTGGTGGAGCTGGAGCTGAGGAAGAGTCAAGCTGGAGCAGTCCAGAGCCGAGTGCGGTGAGCAGGTGTGGAGAGCGAGGGGGACCCTCGGTCATGGGCCCAGTGCAGGGAGACGCCCCTAGCCAAGATGCCTTGCAGGCCAGACTTGGAAGGGGATCATAACCCGGACGGAGTGGGATCAACGCTGGGAAGAAGGGTCCTGACACTTAGAACCTGAGTATGTGTGGCCATGGCCAGAGCAAGTGTCCAACATGCAGCATCCCTGCAGCACAGCCAGGGCCTGAGAAAGAGGCCTGACTCGTGAAGAACAGACTGCGCTTCCCTTACATTCCAGAGGTTGCTGTTTGTGATGTCCCTGTGCCACTGAGAGGGGTTATGTGTTTTCCTTTAATCCTTCCCATTTTTGCCTTATTTTTTTTAACATTGATTGCTGTTTAATAAATCGTATTGTTTGAACTGTATGTAATGATCAGTGGGTCAGGGAAGCAGAAAGAGCACCCCAGAGTGGGGACACCCTACCCCCTGCCCTAAGTGACCACAACACGGTTGGGGGTCAAGCCCCCCAGGAATTCTGGGCCCAGCCTTGTTGGTGTTACAAGGACTCTGCCACACTGGAGAGTGGAAGGGGAGCCTCCAAGGTCAAACAGGCCCCTGGGCAAAGGAAGTGGGAGCAAGGACTCAGATCCTTTCACTAGCCCACTTCACTGGGGTAGTGTATAAGCCAAGAAAGTTCCCCACAACAGCAGGACCATTCCTCCGCTTACACAAAGGAAAGATAGGAAGCATAATAAGAGGCCAATAAGGCTCCATCAGGAGCTCTTTAATGACCTGAAAATCAAAAAGGGATCTGCAAAAGTGGAAACATGGATGAATTGCTAAGAAGGAGTACAAAAGAATAATGCAAGCATGTAGGGACAAAATTAGAAAGGAAAAGGCACAAAATTAATTAAACCTACCAAAGGACATAAAAGGCAAGAAGAAGAGATTCTTTAAATACACTAGGAAGTCCCCAACTCAGTCAGTAACTGATTAAAAGACAAGAAACAAAGGGTAGGCATAAGTGGTCAGTTTTCAGAATGGAGACAGGTAAATAGCAGTGTCCCCCAGGAATCTGTACTGGGATCAGAGCTGTTCAACGTAATCATAAATGATCTGGAAAGAGAGGTAAATAGTGAGGCAGCCAAGTCTGAGGATGATACAAAATTACCCAAGGCAGTTAAGTCCAAAACAGAATGGCAAGAGTTACAGAGGGATCTCACAAAACTAGGTGAATGGGCAACGAAATGGAGGATGAAATTCTATGTTGATAAATTCAAAGTAACGCATATTGGAAAACATAATACCAATTATACATACAAAATGGGGTCTAAATTAGCTGTTGCCACTCGAGAAAGATCTTGGAGTCATTGTGGATAGTTCTCTGAAAACATCCACTCAATATGCAGCTGCAGTCAAAAAAGCAAACAGAATGTTGGGAATCATTAAAAAAGGGATAGATAAGACGACAGAAAATATCATATTGCCTCTATATAAATCCCTGGTATGCCCAAATCTTCAATACTGTGTGCAGATGTGATTGCCCCATCTCAAGAAATATAGATTGGAATTGGAAAAGATTCAGAAAAGGGAAACAAAAATGATTGGGGTACCGAATGGCTGCCGTATGAGAAGAGATTAATAAGACTGGGCTTTTCAGCTTGGAAAAGAGACGACTAAGAGGGAATATGATAGAAGGTTATAAAATCCTGACTGGTATGGAGAAAGTAAATAAGGAAGTGTTGTTATTTACTCCTTCTCATAACACAAGAACTGGGGGCCACCAAATGAAATTAATAGGCAACAGGTTTAAAACAAAAGCAAGTACTGACTGTCATAAGTAGATAGGTAAGGGTTAATTTTCTTTTACCTGTAAAGGGTGAACAAAGGGGGAACCAAACACCTGACCAGAGGACCAATCAGAGACCTGGATTTTTTTTAAAGTCTGGGAGGGAACTGGAAACTCGGGGTGTTTTTGTTTTTTCCTCGCTGTGAGTACAACAAAGCTTTCTTCTAACTCCATTTCTTTTCAAACGCTACTATTTAAAGTGTGAGTACAAGGAACCCAAAGTAATCGGGCTGTGATGTGCATTGAGTGTATTTAAACATGAGCGTGTTAAATTTGCTGGACGGTTTAATTGGGCTATCTGTTAATCAGCTGTTTATTCCTATTTCATAATTAAAGCCATTA
Source organism: Chelonoidis abingdonii (assembly GCF_003597395.2). NCBI lineage: Eukaryota > Metazoa > Chordata > Testudines > Testudinidae > Chelonoidis > Chelonoidis abingdonii. The sequence continues at coordinate 200,532,283 of NC_133770.1, forward strand.
TTTCCTGTATTGAATTTCTTAATGAGAGTTTACAGTATATGTTAAGTTCTTTCTTTTTTTTATTATATAAAGTTTCTTTTTAAAACTGTTGGAGTTTCTTTTCCTAGTGAGGCCAAAGGGATAGAAATTTCTGTACCAGTATCTGGTCTCCCTTCCGGGAGACAGGGAGGGGGAGGAGCATTACATTTCTGTGTTGACTTTCCATATTTGTCCCAGGGCAGGGAACAGCTACGGGAAAGAGACGAGAAAAGAATCAATTCTAGTTCTCTTGTGTTGAGGTTTTTCTCTAGGTTAAACTGCTACATCAGAGCAATGGGAGGGTGAATCAATCAACTGTGTGGTTAGCTATGACTAGGGTTAAATGCATTAGCCTACAGAGGAGATGTAAAAGTAGCTCTCGTTGTTTGTGCATTACAACCGGAGTTAAGTAATAGCATCGCCGGCCAGGCGCCACTCCAGGGAAAAGGTGGTGTCGGGCCTGGGATGAGCTCAGGGAGACCAGTGGTCATGGGTCTTGGGCGGGCGATCCCCCAGGAAAAGGCTGTTGAGGGGGAAGGCTGAATCGGTGGTAACAGGGAACCCTAAAAAATCCTGGTTGGTGCAGCGCATATCAGATCCCAGCTGGTATAAGCTTGGGGGAGGTTCAACAGTAAGGCAGCCCAGATTTTTTACGCTACAAGTCCAGATCTGAGACAGGACGTTACCACGGCACTGCAAACACATCTGTCAACCTGTGAAACTCCTTGCCAGAAAAGGATTTTTTTTGTTGTTTTTGGAAAAGGGGGGGACCAAGGCTATGACAGGGCTTCAAGAAATAACTAGATAAATTCATGAAGGATAGGTCCATCAATGGCTATTAGCCAAGATGGACAGAGATGGTGTCCCTAGCCTCTGTTTGCCAGAAACTGGGAATGAGCAGCAGGGGATGGATCACTTGATGATTACCTGTTGTGTTCATTTCCTCTAGGGCACCTGGCATTGGCCACTGTCGGGAGACAGGATGCTGGGCTAGATGGTCTGACCCAGTATAGCCGTTTTTATGTTATGTTTAAAAATATACAAATATAAAATAAAGAAAACTCCTGCCATCATCCCTCAGCCAACAACGTCCCAGAAATAAGAAAACAATAAAGTATTTTAAGGCCTTTATTAGATTAGCACAATTACAACTACTCACAATCACAAGATTTAAGTTCTCCCACAAAATCCAGCAAGGGAGGAGGCCTTCCAGGGTGCATCTGAAGAAGCGGTGTTTTACCCATGAAACCTTATGCCCGAATAAATCTGTTAGTCTTTAAGTTGCCACCAGACTCCTTGTTGCTAAAGGTCAACAGATTCAGGCTATTTTGGAACAGAAGGGAAACTGAGTACTCAGTTCCAAAGCCAACATGCCCTGCCAGGAGCTTTTACACCTAAGGGACACCAGCTCAGCTACTCCCACTGACCACAGCTAAGGCAGTGTGGCATGGGGAGAGAGATATTCTCAGATAGGCAAATCTCATATTATTTTTGGAGTACAATTTAAAAAAAAACTCTCATTCCCCAGTGTCCATCTTGACAACTATTCATACTCCTGCTGTATCTCAAATCCACTTGACCTAATGTTACATTTTCCTTGTTCATCACGTCCATTCATGCCACCTCTCCTAATTTGACAGACTACTTTTAAATGACTGTAAAGTATGTAAAAGGCAGATTTCTAATATTGAAAGAGATTGTAAACTCTTGCTAGGACACAAAAAAAACCACACTCGGCCAAGGAAAGAACCAGCTAATGTGTGTCTTGGAGATACAGCCCTACTCCAGATCACTTGCCAACAATATCAAGCCTGGAGGGAAGGTTCTCCAGTTAGTGGGAATAAAACAAGAAAGCAGGCCTCAGAGCTGGACTGCCCTGCCAGAAGGATCTTCAGTCTGAGTAACCAGAAAGAGGGTGCGTTTTGATCCTACTCAAGGACTGTGCTTTAGAGCATGGAAAGTAACCTACTCAACACACTCCGACAAACTTCTATTATTCACATACAACATTAAACATGAAAATCACTCGAAGTAATTAAAAATAAATCAATTAGAGAAAAATGAAAAAGTACAAGTTGCAAAATCAAGTCTGTTTGGAGTATCACTAGCAGCAGCTTTGTGGGCCAGAACAGCAAACAATGTATAATTTTAAAGAATCAGATCATCAGCTAGTGGTAACAAAGGTAGGAACTTTGGTTGCATTCTAAGCCATAAAATCAATCAGTTAATCTAGATACCTGTGCGCTGTCACTGCCACTCTGCCCTCCCCCCTCAAAAAAATAATCACCCTAAAATGTGAGCATCTAATCCCTATACAAGCCTTCTGACTGATGAGCTTCTTGCAGCATCATGTGACTTAAACAATGGAAATATAGCTTTTTACTATGTATTGTGTTAGGGGGCAGGAAAAAATATTACACATATACATGGTTTTCATAGCAATATTAGTATTAGTTTCCAGTGACACTGTCATTTTCCAATGTTTATATTTTTGTAACAACACTGTAGAAAACATACCGAAACATCTATTACTCACACCTGCAATGTCAAAGGCAAAGTGGATCTCATCCAAAATTACTTTATTGCAGGTCACAATAAATAACCATCACTGTGACAAGAACATAAATACAGTAATAAACCTGAAGTTTTCTAAAAATGTCTGACCAATACATTTAACAGATTACAGAAATGAAGGAAGTTAAATCAGAATACATAAACTGTATAAAGTTATTACGGAAGCAATATTCAGAGGGGAGCGTTACAGCCAACAAATGGGTTCACTGTGCATTCCAAACTGGGTGATACTTGGACATTTCAGGATTGTTTTTATATTCCTTCAGAGAAAGTTAAATATTGTATCTGTTAAATGGATCAAAAATCCTTACAAAACAAATAACTAAAAATCTAATTTTATTTGCAGGCTCACTCTGTAATAAAAATGTGAAAGCCACTTAGGAACAACTTTTTAGACTTTACATAACAAATGCTTTGCCCATATACTATACCAGCAGAGCCCCCGGTGTAAATGCAGCTTATGCCAACAGCGGTTTTTCTATAGGTATAGTAATACTCCTCCCCAAATGACATTATTTATACTGAGAGAAGTATGCTTCTATTGGCATAGTTGTGTCTATACTGGCATTTTAACCAGCATAGCTATGTCAGCTGGGGGAATGTTGTTTTTTTTCCCACACTGATGACTGACATAGCTATGCCAACCAAACTTTGTAGTCTAAACCTGGTCTTACATAAAATGTGGCTTACATTCTTGCCCTTACATCTTTTACCCATTTGGCTTGGGTAAAGGGTCAGAAAATGGTGGTGAATGGTTAAGAACCAGCAGGAATTTGTACAGGTGCTGAGCACTAATGAATCCTGTTGAAGTCACCTAGAATTGCAGGTGCTCAGCAGCTTTATAGAATGGATGACTTTTATTTAGGTGCTTAAACTTGAATTTAGGAGCCTAACTGCAGGCAGCCAGGTTTGCAACCGTTAGCCTGTTTGATTTTGTTGGTTTCCACCACACCACCACCAGTGTAATTCTATCACCTAATAAAGGACAACATGACTGGAAGGAAGAATGCTCTAATCCAGGGGTAGGCAACCTATGGCACGCATGCCAAGGGCAGCACATGAGCTCATTTTCAGTGGCACTCACACTGCCCGGGTCCTGGCGACCAGTCTGGGGGGGCTCTGCATTATAAAGTAATTTTAAATGAAGCTTCTTAAACATTTTAAAAACCTTATTTACTTTACATCCAACAATAGTTTAATTATATATTATAGACTTATAGGAAGAGACCTTCTAAAAACGTTAAAATGTATTACTGGCACACAAAACCTTAAATCAGACTGAATAAATGAAGACTCCGCACACCACTTCTGAAAGGTTGCCGACCCCTGCTCTAATCTAAAACACGATGGCTAGCAAGGAGTGATGCCCGCCCCAGAAATTTCCAGAAGTTCTTTCCTCCCCTTATCCTGGTGTGAGCAGAGGAATTCTCTTCATTCCCAAAGACAGAACCAGCTGCTGCACAGCACTCTCAGGCTGTTCAGCAGCAGTCACTGGGTCCCTCTTCACAGCAGAAGCAGCACTAGAGAATTGCTTACAGTCACTTTTTTTTTTTTTTTTGAGCAAAAATAATGGTATGTAGGAGGATTAAATGTACAAAGGCAAACAATATTGCTGTGTCATGTCTACCTCAGCATCCGTAATGACAGGCAAATAGCAAATCAGCAGCAACTAGCAGTGGAGGAATATTTTAAAATGACGTTGATTCAATCAAGTTACTTAAAAGCAAGTCTCCCCTCCCTACTTTTATAGCTCAGGATTGTAAATTCTGCTTCTGCTTCACCTTCACCCCGAATGCCTGAATAGCAATATATGATGTAGTCAAACGAGTTCACAAGTAATGCTAACACAGTCCTAAATCAACCCAGAAAAGCTAGAATCCTCGGTTTAAATTGCATGGAGTTGTATACACTTGTTATCTTTCAGAATGGTGTATAACCACACAGCTTTTCTAACACTTAGCTGCTCTAAGGGATTTCCACCCCTCCATGAAACAAGGTATTTCCATCTAAGTGTAATGAACAATTCCATAACAACAGAATCGTGAAAAATACAGCTCCAGGAATTCACTGGATTGTAGGCAATTTTGTAAAAATTCTTCAGAACATTTGCCATAGAAAAAGAAGGATTTAATATTACCAGAATAAAGTAATATTTTGGATTACATACTGTACTGAGTCTCCTGAAGGCACAATACAGAATGTGCAGCAGATAAGGGAGAGGTAATGGGGAAATGGCATTGGGTATACATTAGTAATACCAGGGGCTATTCTAATTTACAGTAATCTCTTGATGGCTAATCCCACAGCCCAGAATCATCCATATCACTCTGTGCTCTGGCCTCTACTGCAGGGCTTGCAAGAATGCCAGCACAAGTTGTGTCTGCACAGAAGTAATTCTCCCTGGGGTCCCTTGCAGCACAGTTTTGTCCTCTGTATTACTACAGTGACAAATAGGCACTCGATCAAAAGGCATAATCTGTCCCTTTTTTATTTTCCCGAATTTAAGCCTAGTTCTCAGAATTAAATTACTAGACCAGACTGTGCATAATGTGATGTCTCATGATACATCTCTATATTATTAATACTTTAGTTTTATTACACAGATTGTCCTCTTCTTCCTGCATTGGTGAATCCACATCCAAGGTAGAGTGTATCTATACACCTCAAAACCAGAAAAATATTGACAGACTGGAGGGTATAGCAAGACAAGCAACTAAATGGTGGAAGAAAAAGACTGACAGGACTGATTTATGAATAAAGTAAAGATTACAAAAACAGGAGCAGAAAACAAGTTGGTAGGAATGAACTTTTAACAGATACCTGAAAAAGCATGCAAAGAGATAACTAAGAGTACTGGGATAAAATTAAACCCAGGAATGCATAGTTTAAATATCAGGAAGATGGTTCTAGCAGTAAACTCTATTAAACTGTGAAACAATCACTCAAATAAAATAGTGGAATTAATCTAGTCACTTACAACTGGACAAACCACTAGAGACTATCTAGTAAAATATAATCCTATACTTCAAGGGTATGAGCAAGCTGATCTAATAGAATTTAAAGATGGAATCTGACATCCACCAATTTTGCAGAAAGCGAAATCTTAAAAATATATTGCACTTAGTATGTGTTCTATGCATTTTCAAAATTATGGCCCTAATCTCATGCTTGGATATGCGCAGATGGATCTCTATACTCACCGGAAGACACTACTGATTTCAATTACACTCTGAATTATAAGGGTTTGACTGAATGGATCCAATAGCAGGATCAGGGTGTAAGATACAGAAGCATACAGAATAGCATCAAAAACATTTAAATCTGCACATTTTTTCTACCTTGTTAAAAGTTAAGACATGGTATTAGAGAAATATTTTGCTATTTTCTCCCCTTTCTTTACTTTCCATATTTGACAACACTTTGTGTATAGGCAGTTTTCACTTTTTGTGGGTCTTTCACACACAAGAACAGGGAAGAGAGACTTTTTTAAAGTGTGACTGAAAAAACACCAAAATGCCAGGGAAACGAAGTAGGTGAGGTAAGTTTATTTTGTTAACTGAATAAATTAGGTTGTCTGTGACATTTTAAGCTTCCTCTAAGAAATCCAAAACTAAGAAGAAAATGAGATCATACTGATTTTGGACATTTTTATCAAAATTAAACGGGGAGGGATAGTTCTGTGGTTTGAGCATTGGCCTGCTAAACTCAGGGTTGTGAGTTCAATCCTTGAGGGGGCCATTTAGGGATTTGAGGATTGGTCCTGCTTTGAGCAGGGGGTTGGACTAGATGACCTCCTGATGTCCCTTCCAACCCTTACAGTCTATGATTAAGCTGTTAACAATTCTAATGCACTTTTTAAAAGATCTCATCACTTGTCCAATTTACTTAGTTAAGAGTTTCAATTCAAACATTCCAATTACTGTGAGAGAGAATATGAAACCAGTGATTAGTAATAATAATAATTGGAGATATACCTATCTCCTAGAACTGGATGGGACCTTGAAAGGTCATTGAGTCCAGTCCCCTGCCTTCACTAGCAGGACCAAGTACTGATCCTAGACCCTAGTCTCTACCTGCAGTTAAATTGGATGTATATGTTTTTGAATGGCATAAAGTTGCATTATTTAAACATGGTTAATGAATATTCCAATATAAATACAAGTTTCCTTTTAGTGATCTTTCTTGCCTGATGCTACTATAAATTTGTTGAGCTTTGTTACTGAAACTGCAGCCCTTGGTGAGTAACAACTCAAATATGTCTTCTAGTGTTTGCCATATAATCGCGCGCACACACACACACACAAAACCAACAACCTACCAAACCTACATTAAAATGGAAATGAATTGAGATTACCTATCAGTAATTTAAGGGTGAGAAATATTACAGGACTATCTCAATTATTTCAAACAAACAATACAAACCCAGGAAATTCAAAGTTCAGGTTAATCTTAAAAGAAACCTAAACATGTTGTTGTATGGAAATGTACAGTTAAGACCCACAAAATAATCCCAATTCTGCCCTGTAATCATCATGCCACGACCATACAATGATGATCAATGCAATTTAGTGTTTGTGGCCCTGGACTATATTAAACTGATTTGTAGATTCCCTCCTCTACCATGTGGTTCGAGGTGTGCTTGAACTGCTCCCTCTGGCACTGCTGCCTCAGGACCATCATGCAGCAAGACAGCGGCATCAGAGGAACTGAAAAACACATCTGCACACATAGACATCCGCACACACGGACTGAGTGAGTCTCCACTCTTCACTTCCATCCCATCACTCTCCTCCTCTGCACACCTCCCCTTATATCAGACACCTGAAAGCAGCACTTTGGGGAGAGAAGGAGAGAAGAGAATGCCAGTGGCTATAAACAGGAATGTCTCTGCACTTCTACCTCAGTTTCCCCAGCAGTGCTGCCCCCAGTGGAATCAACACAGCAGTGCCATGAGAAGCCTTTCAAATACTGATGTGAAAGTTAGCATAACCATAGAAATTTAAAGGAGCAGTAACAGTTGGGACCAAGTAATCCATCTATGGTAATTCTTAACATGAGTTCAATCTCTTTTATGCCACTGTCTCATTGCACAAGCACAACTGTAGCATGCAAATTAGTTATAGAGGAAGGATGATTGGTTGAGTGACCTCAGCTGACAGTCTGGCACTGTCTATAATCATAACAATTAGAAATAATAACTTAGATATATTTGCAAGTTAATTTCTTTAAATGTAGCCTTTACACAAAATGTAAATTATTAACTATATGGAAAATCTGAGGAGTGCATATTCTGCTAAGGGTTGATCTACACTCGGAACTTACATCAGCATAGCTATGACTCTCAAGGGTGTGAAAAATTCACATCCCCTGAGGAACGTAGCTATGCTGTCCTAACTCCCAGTGTAGACAGAGCTAGGTCGACGGAAGAATTCTTCCACTGACCTAGCTACTGCCTTTTGGGGAAGTGGATTAACTACAATGAAAGGAGAACCCTTCCCATCACTATAGTGAGTATCTACACCAATGAGCTGTAGCCCACGAAAGCTTATGCTGAAATAAATTTGTTAGTCTCTAAGGTGCCACAGGTACTCCTGTTCTCCTATCTACACCAGTGGTTCTCAACCTATTTACCATTGTGGGCCGCATGCGGCCCACAATGTGTTATGTGGGCCACATCCAATACTACCTCTATAGCCCTGAGGATGTCACATGGGCTGCAGCTATGTGCTGTTTGGGCCGCAAGCAGCCTATAGGCCACAGGTTGAAGATCACTGGTCTACACTGAAGCATTATAGTAGTGTCACTGTAACACTGTAAGTGTAAACATACCTTAAGTGCTAAACTTCTTCAAGGGCTCACTTAATTTGAACTCTAAAATAAATCTTAATTTAATTCGCAGAAATCATTTTATGGGGAGGGTTTATCTGCATGGTTGAATACATGCTTTAAGGGAAAACAACTCAGTTTTGACTACAGAGCTGTAACCACACTTCCACAATTTTATTATGAAATACGTAATAAGAAACGAAGAACCTCATTAGTGAATTGCTTAAGAGAAACTAAACATTTTATAAAAGCATTATAAAAGCTAAAGCAGATATCTTTTGCTTTAACTCATAATTTGCTTTCAGTTTATCAAATATAAATGTATATTTTCTTGTGTAATTGCTTTACTAAAAAAATCTATTAAAAATTAATGACTATGTGTACTTATTCTCCAACAATCTTCCAGAAAAATTTAAGACTTCTAGCCAAGCAAAACAAATTATTTCATGACTACTAGGAAGCTTCCACATGATCTATACAATCTAAGGACATGCTTATTAATATGAACCAACAGTAATATACCTCTACCCTGATATAATGCTGCCCTTGGGAGCCAAAAAGTCTTACCGTGTTATAGGTGAAACCGTGTTATATCGAACTTGCTTCGATACGCCAGAGTGTGCAGCGCCCCTCCCCCCACCTCCCCGGAGCACTGCTTTACTGCATTATATCCGAATTCGTGTTATATCGGGCCATCTTCAACTCTCCAGAACACATAGTGCTGTACAACTACTTCTGGGCTATAACTCCCTAAGAAGCAGGGAGGCATGGTAGGTGGCACATTTTTACTGGGAGGATATGTACGTGATTTGGGGCAACACTGGTGGAAACATATTTGACAGCTAGAAAAGAGGTACTGAGGCAGGTTAGCGGAAAAGATGCAGAGTGGCAACTGGAAGTCTAGCGGTGACACTTTGCTAGATGGAAGTGAAGTGTTTACAGCTCCCATCCCCCTCACCCAGACAGAGTGTGATCTGCTCTGCACCAGTGTTTACGTCTCAGAATCATGGAAGCCCAATTTAATTTTGAAACCAAAAATAATGGAATCACAGGAGTTCAACTAGGAGCTTCCCAGCTTAAAGCTCCAGTAACTTTGGCAGCTTTGATGATTTTTGGCAACTTTGGTGTTTTGTTTTGTTTTTAAGTAATTAACTAACCATAGGCAAAGACTACACTGTAATTTGTTTCTGGTAGAAGAGGAAACAGTTTGGGGTGAGAAGGCTGGGGTGCATAGGTGGGTCGAGTTGTTTCAAAATCTCTCCTCTTCCTCTCTCAAACAGCAGCATATTATTTCTGCCCTCTAATTACTCCTGGGTGAGAGAAGATTTATCAGATCTATATAATGCAATAATAATATTTAGATTTTAACCTTCTCCTGAGCATCTGAGGCAAAGGCCAAAGGCGGTGACCACAGCACGAGCACTGGGCACCTGGTCTGCAGGGAACTTGGTCGGAGAGCGACTCTGCCAGCTCCCTCGTATTTATGAGAGAGGGAAGGGGGACTATACAGGGGAAAATCTTGCTGCCCTCAGCACCGGGATTTGGAGAGGGTAGTGGGCAGAGGGAGACCCCTTCCTGCACCGGCCTTTGTGGGGCTGGGTTGTTTGTTTTGGTCAAACTCAGATCCAGCTCCCCTCTTGGGCCGGGATTTTGGAGGGTCACGGAGAGACCCAGCCCCCTTCCTGCTCTGGGATTTGGGGCAGGGGTATCTCTGCGGCCCTGTCCCGGGCGCTGCTCGCTCCCCCCGCAGGCCGCACCGCGGCCCCGGTCTCTCCGCTAGGCCTGGCGCCGCGGCTGGTGCGGGGAGCGGAGCCGAGCGAACAAAGGCAGAGCGGGGCCCGGGCCGCAGCCCGCAGTGGCCGGGGCGGAGGTGCCCGCTGCCAGGGGAGCTCACCCAACCAAGGCCGCCGCGTCCCGTCGCTCCAGGCCGCTGCCGGCGGCACCTGCAGCCGGTACCGCGGCCGGGGCCGAACCTCCACCACCGCCCGCCGCGGCTGCTCCCCGGCCGGGCCGCGCAGCGGAACTCACCGAGATGGGGCCGCCGTCGCTGCGGGCCCGGCTCCGACTCCACCAGGCTCCCTCGCCGCCGCCTCCCTGCTCCTGGTGCCGCCGCTTCCTCCGCCTCCTCCTTCCTCCTCCCCCCGGGCCTCGGAGGGGCGCAAGGGGGCAGCCAGCCCACAGCACCCGCCACCAGCAGCCAGAGGGACGGGACCGGCGGGCTCGGCCACACGCACGGGCTCGGCCGCCGCCTCCCGCTCAGCCCTGCCAGCCCCTCATCTCAGCCTTGCCTCCGCCCGGCTGCCCTGCCCTCGCCGCCCTGCGGGGGAGGAGGCCGTCAAACCCCTTCCCCGGCCCGCCTGGCCCCCTGTCTGCGCTCGGCTCACTCACTCCGTTCCACTTCTGCCATGCCCCTTGCCGCCCGGCTGCTTTCTGCCTTTGGGTTTCCTTCCTCCCTCCGCAGCTCCAGCTGCAGGAGAAACCGCCGCAGCCTAGCCAAATCGCCCCTCACGGAGCACGATGCCAGAGCAGCGACAGAAGGGGCCAGGGCTAGCCGAGGATGCACATGGCTGCGTTGGAAATATTTACGGGGGGGACCTAAAGTGAACAGCAGAAGTGCAGCTTGTATCCCCCACTAGGAGAGTCTTCATTTGTACTTGTTTATTAAGGGAAGTCCTTTTGTGATCCAGTAACCTCCTTTCCTCCTAAATGGTCCACTTTTGGAACCCTCGCCTTTGCATAAGTTTATAAATAACATATGCAAGTGCAGTGTGCACGTTTATTATGCTGTCAGAATCCCAAAATGGGTATAGTTCACAGTTTACCTTCAGATGAATGCCTCGCTCACACTCCCATCCTTGCAAGATGCTCAGTTCTCTTAACTCCTGAATTGAACGGAAGCTGCAAAATACTCAGTAGCAACCCTCCTGTCTCTGCTCTGTATATGCCAGATCCTACACGGTGCTGCTGAGAACTTCCTGTGAGGTCAATAATTTCTATGGGAGTTAAATATGCTCAACACTTTACAATATTGTGTCCTCGAGGATTTGTATCTTCATTTCTATTCTCCTCTCTTATAGCCTGACTTGTATCTCCTTGGCCTTGAAATTGGCATTTTTTAAAAGGCCATTTTTATCTTTAAATTTTGCTTCAAAGAGTGCCTGCGGGAGTGTGCAACCACAACAGCTGTTAAGCTTTTTTAATGTAAATGAAATGCTAATCAAGAACAATAAATAAATAAAAAATCCTTGATTTAGCCTTTTTGGCAAAAAGTGACCAGAAAGAACAAAGCTGATTGAAATCTGTGGGCAGCAAGCAGCCTGAAACTTATAAAAATATTTACTGAGTGATGAAACCTTTGACCTTTTGAGTAATATCAGTGCCATGAAATATGGCTTTTCTCACTTCCTGTTTTGATTTATAGAGTTAATAACTAATGCAAATCAAGAACTCAATCCTGTAAATACTTTCACACTTACGTAATTTTACTCTTATGAGTAGTTTCATAGGAGTCAATGAGACAATTCAGATGAAGGAAGTTATGTATTTGCTTAACTGTTTGCAGGATAAGGGCTTAAGTTGCAATTCTTTTGGGCCATAGTCCTTTAATTATTTAAACACATGCTTAACTTATAAGCATCCAAATAGTTCTAGTGAATTCATGGAGATTTCACTCTTTTAATTCTTCTATGGCCTGGGGATTCTATGGATAGGAGATTATTGTATGAATAAATTTAAGTTTTTATAGCCCAATCATGAGATTCAATGAGAAATGAGGACTATCAGTATCTCTCAAGTTTGAGCTTTCAGCTTGGAAACATATGCTTTATCTTTCTTTAGAGAATGTCCATTTCCATTTAATCTTTTATAGCTCTTAATGTGTTTGGTACATTTCAATGGATAGTGGACCAAATTCATCCCAGAAGACACTGACTCCAGTTACAACAGGAATGATATTTTTTAAAGAAAAGTTTAAAATGAAAACGGACTTTTTCAGGCATGGTGCACCTAATATCAGAATAAGCATATATTTTAATGGATTTATAATATTGTTAATATGGTATGAACAGTGGTACAACAAAGAAGACTTGGATATGGTACACAGTTCATGATACAAGGGTGGTCATATACAGATAAGTAACATTAAAGAAAGTATATTGGGGAGGTTGTAAATATTTAAGTAACCCTCTGGGAATGGTAAAAACTGCTCCATTTGATGAGAGGTGTTGGTCCAGATTGATCAGAATCTAGTCACTCTCATCTTTCCATATTTACAGTTTCTAAAAATAATTGGATCTATGATCCAATCCCGAAACCTATTGATGTGATTGGTCCTGTTGAAGTCATTGAGACTATTTGACAAAAAGACTATATGTCTAAAGCCGTGGAAGAATGAGACCATATTATTGGTAATGGGGTTTGTGTAGAGTGTAGTGATATTCATATCATAGAAGCTGTTTTAAAACAATATTAAATTGAGTGTTTTGTTCAAAGGTAAAGTTAAAATGGAAAGTCTAATTCCAAGGCAAATCAGTAAGGGATGCTATTCAGTATGCCTCCTGTTTGGGAGACCTGTGCACCACTTTGAGAAGTATGAAAGTAGGTTTTGGGGAGCGGCAGGAAGCTAAACTGGACAGTAAAAGGGAGTAGTGAGAGGCAAGGACTAGTGAGGGTGCGGGGAAATGTCTGAACCCCTTAATATAGCTCGTGGACTTTCCCCTTTACTGGGTAACTTGTTGAGCATTCAGCAATGTAATCCAAAGGGCGCTCAGGGCAAATCAGGGTTTGAAAGAGATCTATGCAGGGAGAGGGGTTAAGGCAGTGTTTCTCAAACTGGGGTCACCACTTGCGTAGGGAAAGCCCCTGGCGGACCAGGTCAGTTTGTTTACCTGCCCCGTCCACATGTCCGGCCAATTGCGGCTCCCATTGACCGCGGTTTGCTGCTCCAGGCCAATGTGAGCTGCTGGAAGCGGCGCGGGCCGAGGGACTTACTGTCTGCCGCTTCCAGCAGCCCCCGTTGGCCTGCAGAGGAGAACCGCGGCCAGTGGGAGCCGCAATCAGCCGGACCTGCAGACGGGGCAGGTAAACAAACCGGCCCGGACCCCAGGGGCTTTCCCTACACAAGCGGCAACCCCAGTTTGAGAAACACTGGGTTAAGGAAAGTTAAGGAAAACCAGGAGAAATTGCAATTAATGACTGTTTCAGTCATATTACAATAAAGTCAGTTTGTCAAGTGAGTGTTTTTGTGTCTGTATATTTTTCACAGCCTCCATTCTGTTCAGAGTGCAGCACTTGAATGAGTAAAGATTTTCAGAATTAGATTGTTGAATTAATAGAGATATTTTGGTGTAAACATTCTACACTACTTGATGGACAGAGCATCTCCAAACTGCTTATCTGACAGAACTAGTTAAACTAGATCCTGTACAAGTAACAATTGAAGTCAGTGGAAATTTTGACACTGTCATGAAAGAAGGTTCAGATCTATAATTAAGAACAGAATAGTTCAAATGTAGACACTTTTTGAGACTTTTCATTTGTTGCTCACACAATGAATATTGCATAAATCTTTATCATATGAGGAAAATATTCAGTTCTGTTTTTACCAGACTTTCATTTTTGGCCCGTCCACATCAATTCTGAGTTAGCAAATAATAGAAAGTGAAGTGAAGATTATTTAACTGTATCCAGAAATAACTGCAGGACTAAAATAGAGGCCATCTTTTAAAATCCTGGCCCATTATCAGGAATAAAATTAGGGCATTGAAATCTGATTCAAGAGGTCCAAGGGAAAATTTCACAGACTTTAAAACACCCTCTTTATTTTTAACAATGAATTGTTACAATTTAATTTTTTTAATGAGTAGGATATTTTTCCTGCCCAGGAAATATCATTTGCCATACATATTATTTCAACTTTATTCTGAATTAATATAGGCCCCAATTCATCAAATACTTAAGCATGTATTTAATCTCATCCACATCATTCCCTCTGATTTTTCTGATAATATTTCTTCTGACATCTGAAGGAAGCCTGTTGCACAAACAGCTGCTCCCTGGTACCACCACTAGTTTATATTTTATCTTTTGTGTATGTACTTCACTCAGTGTGCATAGTAAAGTTTGATTGACACTAACTAATCTTTGGTTTTAGTCAATTTAACTTTCTTATTCCTTCACAATCCTGTTCAATGTGGATTTTCAACATTGCAGGGGAGTATTAAAATTAGAAAAGAAACCGATGTAATGCCTTTTAAAATGCAAACTACTTTCTTTAATGAAACATTTCTATACTTTCTAAATTTTTTAAGACCACCTTTATAAATGTAAGGCTTATGCTATTTGAAAGTGTCTAGTTAAGACGCAAGGTGGGTGAGGTAATATATTTTATTGGACTGACTTCTGTTGGTGAGGGAAAAAAGCATTCTTCAGATCTGGGAAAGGTACAAGAAAATTCACAGCAAAATACAAGATCAAACAGACAGTTTATCATGAGTATTTAGCACATATTCTAAGAGACCAGTCAAGGTGAAGTGGCCAGTTAACACCCCTATAATCATAGGACAAAAAGGGGGGTTACTGGGTTACAGATTGTTATAATAACCCATAAATCCAGTGTCTTTATTAAAACCATGATTTTTAGTATCTACCAAAGTTATTAATTTAAGCTCCCAGGCTCATCTTTTGAAAGTTGTGCAGGTTTTCTTTGAGGATGAGGACTGAAAGGTCAGATATAGAGTGATCGCTTTATGAAAAGTGTTCACCCCCTCGTGATATCGTGTTTTTATGTTATCATTTTCCTGTGTGAGTTCATTGGAGAATGTAGTGATTGTCTGGTTTCACCCACACAGTTGTTGCTGGGGTATTTAGTGCACTGGATAATGTACATATGTTTGATATCATCACACCTACCTTCATAGAACCAGTAACCATTCCAAACACACTAAGAAATCTGTTATCTACAGGCACTCAGATACTACAGAATATGCTCTGAGGAGAAAGTCCAGTATATACACCTTAACACATTCAAAACCACCTTCGCCAAACAAGGACAGTCCACCAGAGAAGTAGATCACATCATGGAACATACCACACAAATATCCTGAGAGAACCTGCTTCAATACAGAAATAAACCCCCCTCTCATTGCACACCCCTGGTTTGTCACCTACCACCCCACACTAGAACCCACATAAGGTGTCATCAAATAACTACAACCAATACTTGATGGGGACTCCATCCTATAAGAATTCTTTCCTGAATCCCCTCTTCTGGTCATCAAACAACCCCCGCCCCCCCCCAACCTGTCCAAGCTCATCATCAGAAGCAAGCTTCCCACAGACCAGGACACACCAACTCAAAGCAGAACCTGACCCTGCCAGAACAATAGATGCAAAACCGGCAGACATATCTCCATTGCTACAATGATCAACACCTCCTCCAATACACCTCTCAAGATCCCTGAGTCCTACACATGCCTATCACAATATATGGTGTACCTTTCAAAAGATGATCCTGGAAGCTTAAATTCATAGCTTTGCTAGATACTAAAAATCATGGTTTTAATAAAGACACTGGATTTATGGCTTATTGCAACAATCTGTAACCCACTAACCCCCCATTTTGTCCTATGACTATAAGGGTGTTAACAGGCCACTTCACCTTGAATGATCTCTTAGAATATGTGCTAAATACTTATGACAAACTGTCTGTTTGATCTTGTGTTCTGCTGTGACACTGACTCCTAATACCTTTTCCAGACTTAAAGATCTCTGTAGCATGAAAGCTTGTCTCTCTCACCAACAGAAGCTGGTCCAATAAGTGATATTCTTCTCTCAGGATTACTAGCTGTGAGGCAAGCAGAACACATATGAGCACTAATCTACAGCTGACTTCCAAATATTAAAAAAATCCAGGAAGCCATTCAGTCTTTAGAAGTGTGAATTATTCCAATATAGGAGTGTCCATTTGTGATTATTTGCCAACTGACATAATGATGTCTTTCTGAGCAGAAACAAAAATTAGGTTAGATTGCTCACAAGCTCTGTGTGAGCAGCAATATGAAACTGTGCAGCCACAGGAGCAGATCAGACACCAGGTTGAGTGTTTTTGAGTCAAACTCAGCTGTGCTTTCTGATGTGCAGAAGCAGTGCTGATCTACAACTCCACCCGCTCATTGTACACCCACCGATATGAGAAGGAGTATGACAGTCTTGTGGCGGTTGCTTCCACTCAGCATTATGATCTGCAGTATGGGTAAACCCAACAGCAGATTAAGGAGGTTCTTTACATCCCCTTTTACCCTGTATGGGTATGCAGCTCCCTAGTTATGATTGTATCTATATATATACTTCCAGCTATTTAGATGACTGCATATTGTGGAGACTTTAGCTTTATGGGATTCTAGTATCTCTAAGACATTTCAGACCCAATTATATATATTTTTTCCTCCATAGCAATAGTAAATTTACTTTGATTAATTTTGTCTTAAATTGATCTATTGGCGGAGGGAATATTAATTCAGTTGAACATGGATTACTTAGTAAAGCATCGTGTTCTTAAGTACAATACATGTTTTTCTTCTTCATTTCTGGGGAGTGTAAATTAGAAACTGCATTTGTCATACTTGATCACTGAATCAGGTTTATGTTTTCTGTCTCATTTTTAAATAGTTAGACTATTTGTTATATTACATCAAACAATTGAAGAATATTGGACAAGAATATTAACAACTCTGTAATGATATCATCTTATGGGAATGTTTTTGTCTAATTTAGCAGACATTTAGTTCCAAATTACCGATATTTTAGTATACTTAAGTTTGTGCATACCAAGATTTTCAGTGTCAAAAATGTGAGGAATGTTATCCATTTAAAAAGAAAATCAGTCTATTTTAGGTAATCAATATTGCAGTATTTGCTAGTTGAAATGATAAATTGAGTCAATCCCTAATTTCCATAAACAAAGTATGTAACATACCGTAAGTAAAACCCAGAGTTTCAAAATGACTTTGGGTGTCTGAATTTTTGATGCCCAACTTGAGACATTTACAGGGACCTGATTTTCAGAGAATGTGTGTTCAGCACTTTCTGAAAAGCAGAACCTTTAAGGAAACACAAATGTACACACTAATGTGCCAATATCATTGGCTATTTTTGAAAATTATGACCCAAGTTTTAATTTTCTAGCTCTTGTAATATTTTCCTACAACCAAGATTTTTACTGGCATAAGTAATTATCTTCCTAAATAATGTATTGATGCAAGCAGCTGATGGTTCTACTTTATTTTTCCTAGGTTTTCTTTTTCTGCATTCTGTAAATAAATTCCATTTTAAAAGAATATGTGAAATGACTGACAGATCTACATATTTTTCAGAGCACAGTTTATTCCTTACTTGGAGCGTCCCCCATCATCACTTGATCTCATTGGGAAGGAAAACAAACACAAAGTATGTGTGACTTTTTTCACTTCTGTCTGATATTGGCATTAAATATGCAGTTCTTACTGTGAGTGTTCACCTCCCGGTGATTCCTGATCTCACTAAAGTCTATGGCAAAATTCCCATTTACTTAAAGGGGACCAGAAATTCACCCTAGCTGCTAAATATAAAAGGACCATAAGACAAAATGTGGGAAGCATAAGCAGCAGCACTGGGAACTACCAAACCTAGTTTGGGACAGGCCAAGTCATTCCCAGAGCTGCTGCTTATATTTCTTTTTCTATTATGTTGTGACATCTCACATTTTCTCATTTAGTTTTTTTAAGAACTAACAAAAGTAAGATTATAATTTTGTCAGGGTACCTGTGATGATCAAGACTATTATCCTCTCCTTCTGTATTGGTCAGTGAGTATACAAACTGGACTACAACATGATTTTCTAGGCAAAGTTTATCTTTGGGTCAGCTCTGAAACAATTCACTCTTCATAAAAAGTCTTTGCTGGGCAGAGGTCAGCCATATGAAATAATAAACAACTGTTAACAGGACTATGAATAAAACTAGTTTGTCTGGGACTTTACAACATCCTCTGTCAAACACTCACAGAAAATGGTATGTTTTTCTAAATGAAGATCTAAGCAAAATTTTAGTTTTCAATTCAAATAAAAAACCAAAAACCTTAAATTAATGTTTGTACCAAAAAAATTCCTGCTAAAACATTTTTAACTACTTCTAGTTATAACGCTTAACAATTTCATTCTATGTCAAGAGGAATCATTTAAAAAAAGGAATATCTGTGAAAGTAAAGTACATATGTCCAAAGCAAACATGTTTAAAGTTTCTGGCAAAGATAATGTTGCTTAGTTTCTGGCAAGAACAAAGAGAAGTGGTTTCTTAGATCAAATTGCTCTAATAATTACATTTATGGTAGACATCAAAGGCAGAACAGCAAGATAAAATGTAATACAATTACTTCTGATGAATGCACAGAAAGACTGCCTACTGAAAAAAAAATAGCAGTTTTCACTGTCTATAGACCAAAACCTGGGCAAAGCCAGAGTAAACTGGGCTTTGCAAACAGGATCCTTGCAAAGAGATGTCAGGTGAATAGTGTAGAATTCTCCTTCCTTTTCAAGACACACAGTAAGTCATCAGAGTAGCTGCTACAGCCTAGCATCCGGTCCCACCATAGGCCAAAGTATCTACATACTTCTGGAACTATTGGTCACATCCTGGCTTCTCTCATCATCTGCCACAGTCTACTCCTCCAAGATGCTACAGAAACAGCTGTTGCAAAGCACTATGTGGAAGAGAGGAAATGCAGAACCCCCATAAAGACTTTTCTGCAGACTCCTCCCTTCCTCAGTAAAAAGATATCCCCAGTAGAACATTTTATGGTCATTGGTATCAGAATTGGGGGGGTGGAGCAATAGTTTTTAAACAGATATTTCTCTTTCATTGCAAAACTATTTATTTCTCTGTAGTCAAGTTTATTCTATTCAGATGCTTATATCATCCTCATCACTGTGGTATCCGATCCCTGCTCTGCAACCCTTTCTAAAGTAGTCACACTGAAATAATTGCCACAAGAGTTATAGAACTGGGACATTCATTTTTATAAAATTCAACTTTTTTTTCCATCCAAGTGCAAAAAAGCAACTGAAATACTCCAGATACCACTTTATGTTGTTTCAAAGCGGGCAGTTCTAAGCCTCTGGCCACACAGAGGTCATAATTTTGGGAGGATAATTACAATTAATGTAGCAGGTAAGAAACCTCCATGTGTGATTTGACTGTTGCCATAAACAGTTGCTTGTGACAGTTGCCAGTGAAAGGTGTTTCCTAATGAATGGTTCCATTTTTGAGGGAAGGCACAGACTGAGGAAGTCTTATACTTTGACCTTTCAGGCTAGAGCTGGTCAAAATCGCTTGAACAAAAATGTTTTTCATTTAAAAATGGCCTTGTTTCAAAAACAAATTTTCGTGAACATTTTCCACTTTTTCAGGATGATTTCTGACAACCCTCTTTTTTGTTCTTTTCACCCTCTTCCCCTCTTCCAGAGGGCGAAGGAGGGTGAGAAGAGTGGAAGGAATAGAAATGACGTTTTTTATTTTTTGCAAGTGTTCAAATAAACCAAAAATCATTCCTTTTGAAAACTTAAACATTATTTCTACATTCATTTTGTCAGGAAAAATCTCTCATTTTTCAATCAATTCCAGTTCAGACTTTGTAAAACAAAAAGACAAGCAATTATAGATAGCACCTTTTTGTTAAACTAACTGAAAATAAAGTTGGCAATACATCACACTCAATTCACTAGACCTTGGAAAAGTGAGCAATGTAGAGCAGTAGATACAGAATCAAAATGTTAGTTCACTCCTCAGGTTTATAGTCAATTCAAAAACAGTGCATAAAAACTAAATGGTATCAGGTACGATTGTAATCTGATGTTCTCCCACTTGCTGTACAGCAAGTAGGTGTCCCATTGGCTGCCAGAGTTGCAACCACTCACTCCAAACGTGAAAAGGCCAGATGGGACATTCCTAATCTTTTTCTTACAGCATATATTTAAAAAATAGAGTCCC
Source organism: Chelonoidis abingdonii (assembly GCF_003597395.2). Taxonomy (NCBI): domain Eukaryota; kingdom Metazoa; phylum Chordata; order Testudines; family Testudinidae; genus Chelonoidis; species Chelonoidis abingdonii. Next base: position 200,552,721 of record NC_133770.1, read on the forward strand.
AGGAGCCATAGAATATATTCAAATGTATGGGTATAAGTGCTTCTAAACTTTTAAAATATATCCCCAGTCTCATGAAGCCTGCAGACTTCACAATTCTGACTGAGCTGTTGTCCTAGGGCTTGATTCTGCTTCCACTCAATTTAGTGGAAAAACCTCAGATTAATGGGTAGACTCAAGTGCCTCAGATCACATGCCACTCCTTTTGAATTCAATGGCAAAACTCCCACTGACTTCAATAAGCAGCAGAGCCAGCCTCCATCAGATAGAGGGTCAGCTAGGCAAAATCTGAGTGAGAGGCAATGCAATATCATATATGGATTTGTGGCACTACAAAACCCCATGTGCCATGTTGCAGTGCCCAAAGTGGGAGCAATGCCCAGTCCTGAAGGACAAGAGCTGCTGCTGCCAGATAAGTGAAGCACAGGTTCACTCTCCAGATCCATGTGAAAAATTGTTTTATACCTCCTTTTGTCAAGTGCATAATATGCTTGAAAAGGCGTCACACATACAGCTAAAGGCCACAAGAGGCAGTCACATTCTCCTATCCCCATCAGCTCCACCAGTGACTCCAGTGCTGCTTATAATGGGCTTGTCATGACACAAAGTACCTGCAGCTGCTACTTTTAATTGAAGGCAGGTTGTATGAAAGAAAAGCTTCCCAGTTTCAAAACTTCTTGTGTATATAAAACTCAAAGTCATAAAATGGTTGGATTTAAAGTAATTGCAAGTTATTTTTCAATCAAGCAATTAGTTCCACTGGCTTCTGGAATAAAAATATCTATTGCAGAAGAAATCATATTTAACTCTAGGTAGCTCAGGGTATTGGGGAGATGTGGATCTATTCATATCTAGGTCACAAATTCAAATGTGGTCCTCATTAGCAGGAAGAAAGTTCAGTAACAAAGACATCAGTTCTTTAGCCAATGTGCAAAGAGTTGGGAACCTCATGCTCTTCACTGTATATAATAAACAGCAATGACAGCAGGCTGAACTTTTTCACAAGAGAAAATTGTGTTGAAAATTGATCTTTCTTTAAAAAATGAAACAAAAAAATTGTTTGTCAAAATTCAGTTTTTCATAGGCTCTTCATGTTAAGTTTTATTGAAACTCAAAATTGGTATTGACATTTTTAGTTTATTTCGAATTGTGTCTTCTTACTGGCAATGGAGTTTTGAGTAAATTAAAAATTTATCCAAAAATGTCATGGAAAATTGTTGCAGAAGATAGGGAAAAGCAACTTTGTAAATTTTTGTGAAATTGTTTTCCTTTTGTTATATTTTGACCAGCTCTAATAGTACTGCTGATAGTCTCAGCAATAACATGTTGCTGGTGGCCATTGAAAGTCACAGCAGGAATGAATTTGGCCCAAAGATTAAAAGGGGGATATAAACTGAACTACAAACATTCACCTAAGTGTTTCTCTCTCCATGTCCAGGATACAGCAGATTGCCTCACCAATGTGGAAAATCTTGCCCTACTGATCATCATCCTGTACTAGTTCTACAGACTTTGGTTTCCAGAATATGAGATCTTTAAATAGTATTATGTCCATTTGAAAATCTTCCACTCACTACAAAATTTCCCAGTTGTTTTTATGAAGATAGCTGTTTAGTAATGGAATTAACACCTAAACTAAAATGTAGTAAATGTGTATTTTTCAATTTTACATTCAGTTCTTATGTTAGAAACAAGATAGTTTGTCAGTTATATCAGGTTATTTTGAAGGCACATTATAAAATTCACATATGGTGGGTTAACACTAACAATTGGACAGTTTGAGGGGGAAAAAAGGGGAAAAAAACAATATAAAGAGCTTCAGTTCATAAATAACTTCTTAGGTTATTCTTAAAATTCAGAATGTCCAGGAAACTTGCCTGCCCACATTCCCCTAGCAGACTTTCTCCCACAGCCTCTTTTGAGATTAATATTATCTCCAAAGGGGCAATGGCAAAGACAATAATCTTCTGAACAAGGCTGTCCTTCACCAAGCTTTACAACTATCTAAACTATTTTGTCATTATTTGGTATTAAAGAGGTAGTTGATATCCTCACTGTTGTTACAGGGATTCACTTGGTGCTAGTATCATAACAATGGCTTTCATCACCCTTGCCATGCATTCTTTGGTATTTTCAACACTCTTTGGTAACGTTGCTGATCCTGGGCAGAACAGTATAATCCTGGTCACATTGAAAACAATGTCAAAACTCCCACTGACTTCAGTGGGATGGGATTTCAACCAGGAACTCCATCAAAGCACAGCATATAATACTTAACGTGATGTTCCATAGCTGCAAATGATTATCTGGCAACGCAGCATCGTCTTCCACTGCACAGCAGTAAATGCAGCGGGCTTGAAGCTACTTCTCAATATGCAGCCTAAATCAAAACCTCTAAACCCAGAACTGAGAATGTTATAACCCTAAATTCAGAGCTGCAAATGCTTTCAACTCAGCCTGGTAGACAAAGGCAAACTTTCATAAACTGGAGGCTGATATGCCTGCAAAAGGAGCACATATAACACAATTACTTTGCATCCACAAATTCAGGTGTATATATAATTTTTTGGGTGTAAATCCATCTCTAGTTTTGCTGAAAATGTTGCCCTGTAAAATAGATAATGCTTTCCTTCAATAGAAGCTAAAATGTGCAGCAATGGTAAGCCACTAAATGTCAAGAATTAACAGGTAGATATTCAAAGTCACAAAAGGCAGCAGATGCCTGACTCCCTTTAAGACAATGGATGTCTGACTGCCATTTATGCCTTTGAAAAATTTCTCCTGAAATGTGTTAGGGTTACATGAACTCAACATTTCTTTGCTTTTGTGCTCATCTGTATAATCATTTTGTTATAAATAAAATACTTTTTATAAATATATTGGTAAGAGACAGGGCAGAACATATTTCTCACTGTAGAGTTGAAGGCTACTTAGCAAAATTGAAGACAATAAATAGAGAAAATCTGAATGGAGGAGCATTCAATAGCTACAAGAACCTCTGCTTACTTTGATTATGATGAGAAGAGAATATTTTATCATAAACGAAAAAAAGGAAAATCTTATGTGCCTACTTTGCAACAGTAAAAATAGAACATTATTCAGAAAGATATTATATAACACTATATATACCCCATCTTGAAAAACTTTATCAAATATAGCCATAACATGTTAACTTTTTATTATGAATAATCAACCATAGATCAAAAATAAGGAATAGATCAGGACATTCATATTTATCAAGGATATGCAATGTGGGATCAGTTTTTAAACTTGGCACCTAGACACCCATTCCAGCCACTTTTAAATGCCTGAATCAACACTCTTGTTCCTAAAATGGGTATGTAGGGGTCAAATCCTGGCCCCATTGACATCCATGGCAAAGCACCCACTGACCCATTAATAGGACTGGGATTTCACCCTAGGTGTCTAAATACAGACTTAGATGACTGACTTTAGGTGCCCTCACTTGAAGATTGCATTCTTCATGCAATAATTTAGAGCCTATGTCAATGGAACACATTATCTTTATAGGATCATAGTGTCCTGCTGCTTGATAAATATTCAGATGAACGTAAGCTTTTCCTTTAAAAAAATCAAATTGGTCTGTAACAATGCTTCTTTGAACTGATTTGTACTGAAGCACTAACTTAGGATGCTTAACATTTTGTCTAATGGATGTCAGGATATTATAGTGACAGTTGCTCACTGTCCCATAAATAAATGGAGAACAGACTGTTTATGATTTACCCAACCCAAAGGAGGCCTATCTATAAAACTATCAGTGGGAAATAATGTAAAAATTACCACAAAGAAAAAAAGCTTCAGGACAGTTTACTATTAACAACTCTGAAGGGCGGCTCCACTTAAGAAAATGTCAGAGGTGACCAAGAAACAGATTTAGTATTCTGTATAATTAAAAACAAGAAATAACTTTATAAATTTAGCACAGCACAGATGCCTCAGTAATTGAGCCTGGTTGTATTGTTTGTCTCAGTCTTGCAGCTGACTTCCGTCTCTTGATGAGACTATGAAAAAATCAGCAGGAAGTATGGCACTGTATAGTGTCTTGCAGGATATGTGGCAGCTTTTAATTTCTGCTGAATCTTAACTCTGCACCATGTGGCCAACACTACAGCTAGGGTTGTCATTTTGGAGCCACCTGGGCCACAGTGACTTCAGCTGCTTATAAGTCACATAGCTCCTGTGCTTTTCTGATATCACAACTAGAACTGGTTAAAATTTTGTCAAAAAACGGGTTTCAACAATAACAGAAATTTGTGGAAAAACTTATTTTTGTCAGTGTCTGAGAAAATTAACATGAAAAACATTGACAATTTTTTTGAAATTTCTTTTTAAAAAGATGATTATTTCCCCCTTCACAAAAAAAGCTGAAAAAATAAAAAACCAAAAAAAATGTGAAAAAATTTTAAGGACATTCAAAAAATTTTATTTTCTCCTCAATTTTTTCATGAAATATACACTTTTTAAATCAGTTCTATACATCATTGTGGTGGAGTGCTTTCCATCCACACTTAGCAGGACATTTCAAGTGGGGTCCCACAGAGTTGTGTCATGGGTCCATTACTACCTAATATTTTCATTAACTATTGGATGATGGAGTAACAAGTATGCTTGTAAAACTTTTAGATGACACCAAGCAGGGAAAGTTTCCAAGCACTTTAGAGGACAAGATAAGAATTAAAAATGATCTTGATAAATTGGAGAACTAGTCTGAAAACAAAATGAAATAAAGACAAGTGTAAATTACTGCACTTAAGGAAAGAAATAGTAAATGCACAAATACACGATGTATTGTAATACAAGCATTATATAGACTTTGCAGGAGAGAGCTTGATTTTACTGGTTATGATAGCAGGGTGAGGAATGTCATTCACACAGTGAATACTTTTCCTAAGTACTGTGACACAGATCCTGAGACACCGGAATGTAGCATGATTAAGCTTCACCACTTAACAGTGTGTGTGTGTGTATGTGCGTGAGCAGACCCAATAACTGGCTAGACAGTGGTATTGCGGAAAAAGATCTGAGGGTTATAGTAGGTCACAAATTGAATATGAGAGAAAAATGTGATGAAGTGGCAAGGTAAATATCATTTTGGGGAGTGTTAACAGAAGTTATGTAACACACAGGAGGTAACTGTCCTGCTCTCTTTAGAGCTGGTGAGGCCTCAGCTGGAGTACTGTGTCCAGTTTTGGGCGCCACATGTTCAGGAAGATGTGGAAAAATACAAGAGGGGGAAAAAAATGAAAATAGATTTAGAAAACCTAACCTGTAAGGAAAGGTTTAAAAAAGGGGCATGTTTAGTCTAGAGGAGAGAAGATTGGGTAGGGCTTTATAACAAAAGGTTGTTATAAAAAGGACGGTGATCAATTGTTCTCCATATCTACCAAAGGTAGGACAAATAGAAATCAGCTTTTTTTGCAGCATGGAAGATTTAGGTTAGAGATTAGGAAAATCTTTCTAACTATAAGCATACTTAAGCACTGGAACAAGTTACCTAAGGAGGTTGTCGAATCACCATCGTTAATGGCTTTTAAGAAAAGGTTAGACAAACATCTACTGGGGTAGACTAGGTATATGTAATCCTGCCTCAATACTGGCTGATAGATTAGATGACCTCTCAAGGTTCTTTTCAGCCCTACATTTCTGTGATTCTATGATTCACTTTGCTTAACTGTGCTTGTAGAACTGAATTCTGGGAGATTCTGAGTAATTATTGCATATTGGCCTGGGCACTATTCCCAGCAAAATGAGTCATGGTCACATCTAACCTGCCCAAGGCTTCCTCAAATTATTGACTATCAATCTTTGCCTTTTCTCCTACATATGTTTTATCATTTGCATTACAGTAATACCTAGAGCAGTGGTTCTCAACCAAGGGTTCCTGTATCCTTGGGGATACGGAGAGGTCTTCCAGTGAGTACAGCAACTCATCTAGATATTTGCATAGTTTTACAACAGGCTACATAAAAAGTACCAGCAAAGTCAGTACAAACTAAACTTTCATACAGACAAAATGCGAAAGTAAGCAATTGTTCAGTAATAGTGTGCTGTGACACTTTTGTATTTTTATGTATGATTTTGTAAGCATGTAGTTTTTAAGTTTAAGGTGGAATTTAGGGGACGCAAGATAAATTAGACTCTGAAAGAGGTACAGTAGTCTGGAAATGCTGAGAACCATTGGCCTAAAGGACTTACTCTGAGTTGGAGCCTCATTGCACTAGGCCAGTGGTTCTCAAACTTTTTTACTAGCAGACCCTTTCACACAGCAAGCCTCTAAGTGCGAACCCCCTAATAAATTAAACACACTTTTTGATATATTTAACACCATGATAAATACTGGAGGCAAGCGGGGTTTGGGGTGGAGGTTGACAGCTCACGACCTCTCTAAGTAATAACCTCGTGACCCCCTGAGTGATCCCAACCCCCAGTTTGAGAACCCCTGCACTAGGCTTTGTACATAGTAAGAGACCGTACCAGATCCAAAGCGCTTACAGTCTAAATAGACAAGACATATAAAGTGTAAGAGAAGAAACAGGTGAAATGACTTCACCAAGGTCACACGGTGGATCAGTGGCAAAGTCAGGAATAGAACCAGCCCACCTGAGTGCTCTATCCACTGGACCATGCTGCTTCTCAGTGCTGTTTTTTTCCTGACTCCTCCTTTTTTAGCTTTCTTTCAGCCCGGTAAAATCTATGCGAAAACCCTAGGCCTGCAGGACAAAGTCTGCTTATATAGGGGCACCTTCAACACATGGGGGGAAAGCATTGTAGAGTATTTGCAGGAGAGAGCTTGATTTTACTGGTTACGATAGGAGGGTGAGGGATACCTCTTCACACAGCAAAAAAATTTGCCTAACTACTGTGACACAGATCCTTTAATGGGGATGTTCCATGATTGAGATTCACCAATTAACAGTGTGTGTGCACAGACCCATGCTAAGGGGTTTATCCTCATCTGACGGCAATTAATTTACTTCAATGAAGTTGCATTGTTTTATACCAGCGATACTCAGACCACAGTGGTCCAGGAGCTACATTAGTGATCAACATTACCCAAAAGACTCATAGTAGGGTGAATTTATTGTTTCATTTACTATAGTACTATATATTCATATTTAAATAGTATGACAGGGAAAATATTTTATATCTATTAGGGCTATTGATTAATCACAGTTTACTCACGCAATTAACTCAAAAAAATTAACTGCGATTAAAAAATTAATCAAGATTAATCGCACTCTTATACAATAGAATTCCAATTGAAATTTATTAAATATTTTGGATGTTTTTCCACATTTTCAAATATATTGATTTCTATTACATCACAGAATGCAAAGTGAACAGTGCTCACTTTATCTTATTGTTTTATTACAAATATTTGCACTGTAAAAATTATAAACAAAAGAAATAGTATTTTTCAATTCACCTCATACAAGTAATGTAGTGCAATCTCTATTGTTAAAGTATAACTTACAAATATAGACTTTTTTTGCTATGTAACTGCACTCAAAAACAAAACAATGTAAAACTTTAGAGCCTACAAGTCCACTCAGCTCTGCTACTTGTTCAGCCAGTTGCTAAGACAAACAAGTTTGTTTACATTTATGGGAGATACTGCTGCCTGCTTCTTATTTACAATGTCACCTGAAAGTGAGCACAGCGTTGACATGACACTTTTGTAGCCAGCGTTGCAAGGTATTTACGTGCCAGATGTGCTAAGATTCATATGCCCCTTCATGGTTCAGCCACCATTCCGGAGCAATTAATTAAATCATACAGTACTGCAAAGAGCTGCAGGAGACACATTAAAAAGCCACTTGTGCCTCTCCAGCCTCAGTCTGAGCATCATTGATTTACACCATATGAGCATCTGCCCCATGTTTTTAAGCCAACCATCCCCCCCAATCAGTCAATGGACAGTAGAAAAGTTGGTGTGACCTTGAACTGAAAGCTTATAAGGTAATAGCATGCCAACCAGTGTGAATTACTATAAGAAAACGAAGTCACTAGACACATCAGTACCATATTTTGACTGTTTATATGCGAGTGATTTTTACTGGTTCTCTAAGATCTCTTTTGTATCAAAGCTTAATTTGTATATGATAATTTACTGCAACATTTCTTACTGTGATGCCCCTAAGCAGATAGGCAATGCGTTTGAAATGTCTGTTTTTATCTAAGAAAGTAACTTAATAAAGCATTACTTGCAATTGTTTAGCATTCCTGTGTCAATCAAAACATAGTTCACCCATGTCACTTTTGGATGGCATTAATTCACAGAGGAAACTTAGATGTTACTCTCCAGTCTGTGACTCTCCTACACAGATTCAAAAGACAAAGGCTGAATTGTCTGCTTCTAAGGAAAAACTGCTGGAGGCACTTCTTTTGTGTTCCTAATGAAGACCATATATGAAAACAGTCACAGAACAACTCTACCCATATGCACTGGTTTATTAAGTCATGATATATGGGCTGCCCTTCTTGGCATGCCTGGGTACATATGACAGTAGTGAGATAACAGTGGCCAATTTAATTATAGGATATTTTTTGTCATGAAGCTACTGATATATTGCTTTGATTGGAATTTTTAACATGGAGTGTGTGAGAGCACGTACATCTAGCTTAAAAGATCTATCAACCAGTGCAGAAATCTGCAAAGGGAATAATGTTTAGTTAGTCTAAATGCTATTAAATCAGTGCCATTCCTTCATTAAACTGGAAAGTTAGAGTTTTTAAAATAACAAATATTGTTCCTTTGAATTTAAAGTTTCTTTTATGCAGGGTATGATAGGCTGTTCAGAGGGCCAGGGAGCCTACCAGTTAGTGCACCTCACCACCCAGCCCCTTGTCTTTCTGTCAGGGCAGTTGAGTGCCTGTTTCTTGACCCTAAACCAGGCGAGTTTTGGCATCCACTCATGTCTGAGCCTTCACCCTTAAGGTTGTGAGGGGAGACACAGTCCTCCCTCTCCACCACATACTAGCCCAGGGTCCTGTGGGAAGCAACACCAGAAAGGTCCTCCGTGCAGAGAGACTAAGTGCACTACGCTGAGCTACTTCCTACCTCCTCCAGATTGAGGTATGGCCCATATTGTCCAAGCAGAAGAGTCCAAATGAGCAGAGTCCTGCAAATTCTCAAATGGGGTGGTGGTTGGAAAAAACACTTCCTATGGGCCTTACACACTCTGTTGTCCCCTCTAAGGTTCATCCTTCTGCATGGCTTCCTGAAGGAGGACTCACCAATTTAACACCTTTGACTGGGCTTCTGAGCTCCTTTTAACCTGCTCCTCTGCCTGGAGTATGCTTGGCAGAACTGGAGAGGCGGGGCTAGATGGGCCCAATATTGCCTTTTAACTTCTTCAGGCCCAGTGTGAGGTTTATATAGCCTATCTCACAGGAATAGGAAGAATGGTCTAGTACAGTGTTTCCCAAACTTGGGATGCTGCTTGTCTGGGGAAAGCCCCTGGTGGGCCGGACCGGTTTCTTTACTTGCTGTGTCCGCAGGTCCGGCTGATCGTGGATCCTGTTGGCTGAGGGTTGCTGCTCCAGGCCAATGGGAGCTGCTGGAAGCGGAGCGGGTTGAGGGATGTGCTGGCTGCCACTTCCAGCAGCTCCCATTAGCCTGTAGCAGTGAACTGTGGCCAGTGGGAGACGCGATTGGCCAGACCTGCGGACGCGCCAGGTAAAGAAACCGGCCCAGCCCACCAGGGGCTTTCGCTAAACAAGTGGCGTCTCAAGTTTGGGAAACACTGGTCTAGTAGACAGGGTACTGAGCTAGACTCTGGAGACCCTGGTTCACTTCCTGATTCTACCACAGACTTCCTCCATGATCTGGTGCAAATCATACTTCCTCAGTTCACCATCTATGAAATGAGGATAATGTTTCCCATTTCATAGGAGCGCTGGCAGGGTAAAGTCAGTTAATGACTGTGATGCCCTCAGATACTTGCAGTGAGGAGGGTTATATGATAATACATAGGTGCTCTGTAGCACATTTTCTCCACAGACCACAAAGATTTTACAAAGGAAGTTGGTATTGTTATCTCTATTTTATAGATGGGGAAACTGAGGCACAGAAAGGATAGTGACTTGCCCAAGATCATCCAGCAGGCCAGTGGAAAAGTTAGGAATTGAATTCAGATTTCTTGAGTCCCCCATCCACTAGGTATAAGTACTAGAAAGACATGCTTGATAATAAAGATATGTGTAAAAGGAAATTTGGGCCCTAATACAAAATAGATAAAACTCTTACATTAACTATAATGTCAATGTAGAAGTGAATCTACTATTTACTATGTAATCTAGTCTAAGGACATTGTCTCTAGCTATATATAAACTCAGGGCTAGATAATCAGTTTGCAATTTAGTTTAGGGTAAGGAGCAGTGCATTACTGCATGGTCTCTGGAGCAGGCCAAGAGAGAGATTGTGATTTCTTGAGTCACAATCTCCCTCCTGGTCTCCTGCTACTCTGGAAAGGGAATAAACCCTGGCAGGTCTATATCTGTAAGAGTATCCAGTCCCCAATGCATTGGCATAATTATATAACTGTTGGATAAGTCAAGTCAAAGTTCTGTTGCCTCCCATCTTCTTGCGAAAGGGGTGTTGGACACAGTGGCTGGCCCTAGAGGAGATCACTTATCTTTTATAAGTAGAATACAAGTATCAGAGAGGTAGCCGTGTTAGTCTGGACCTGTAAAAGCAGCAAAGAGTCCTGTGGCACCTTATAGACTAACAGACATTTTGGAGTATGAGCTTCTTAGGTGAATACCCACTTCGTCGGATGCATGTGTTAAGTAGAATACAATTACAGATAGGATGTGTTTCCATATATGATTTTTTTTAATTCCTAATTAATTTTTATTTCTTCCAAAGATGCTAGTCTTCCTGTGAAGGTAGCTCAAGTTTAATCCATGTGTTCTAATGACAGAAACTATGTTTCATAATAAAACCCTTTTCTGGAGGAATGGGGTAAACCATAGAGGCTTTCCATCCAGTAAAAATGTCTCCCTACTAAATCTTAGTATAGAAAGAACAACTGACAACACCAGAGTGACAGCTTGGACAAAAGTAATAGTATAGAAAATGACTTTCTGAACATCAATTTGCCAGCATGTGTCTGAAAGTTTCAGAAGGACTAACCACCATCAGACTGACATTACCATGCTTGCTGTTAAAGATAGCTTTCAATCAGTGAAGAATGGGCTGCCGGAAACTAGCATCAAAAGCCAGTGAAGTGAAGTAATGATTTATTTATGTGCAACCTGTGATATGACTAAGACTATGACATATGAGAATATGACTTGCACAGTTGAAAGGGGTGTTCTGAAGAAATATTGCAACAGTTTGAAAAAAAATGAGTGCTTGCTACTGAAAACATTACGTCAAAGTGAAAGAGATAATAAATATCTCTGAAGGTGACAGTTCAACAGTTCAGCTCCACGAGGTCACAGGTCAGTGATAGCTTTCAGTGTCATAATGGCTTTTTTCTATAAAAGGCTTGATAATTAAACAAAGCACTGGTGAAATAGTTAATGTTATGCTAACTTGACAGTACTTTACATTTAAATATTTAACTTTCACAGTCAGATTCTCTTTGCTTCAGTGTGAAGCAAGAATATAATCTATTTATGTTGTCAGAGGAACATTAGCAAAAGAACTGTTATGTGAGCAGTTATTTAAAGTCGTGCTTCTTTCCAACTTAAATCTTACCCTATTCTGTCTGTTTAATATGGTCACTAATCGCATGACATCCTGCACCCATACCACTTCTGGCTGTTACATTATCAGATCTTGTCAGATATGTGGAAAAAGCTTAGCAGCATCAGCTTCAAGTCTGAAATACCTTAACTCTTTGGAACTACAGGGTCAAATACAGGATATGGGCCACTCAGCCTTTCATTCTTTTTGGGTCGATAAAGACTAGAATCTGCATTCCTGGGCCAAATTCCTTTATACTATAAAGTTTATAGGCAGGGCTGGCTCCAGGTTTTCTGCCATCCCAAGCGGCGAAAAACAAACAAATAAACAAAAAACAGATCAGCCGCACTTTGGCAGTGGGTCCTTCACTCTCTCTCTTTATCTTCGGCAGCACTTCAGCGGCAGCTCAAACAGGAAGAGAGGGACTGAGGGACCCACCACCGAATCCCACAGAAGATGCAGACGTGCCGCCCCTTTCTATTGGCCGCCCCAAGCACCTGCTTCCTTCGCTGGTGCTTGGAGCCTGCCCTGTTTACATGCTACAGAAGGATATAGCTTGTGCTGCCCTATGCAGGGATTCTTGGGAACTGGTTCAGCCCTAAGGGCTGCCCTAAGTGCAAGAGCCCTGATGTTAATATATTGCACATTTTAGTGCAGAAACTGCCTCTGACTCACCCCAGCCCCACTCCTGGATTGGGGCCTTCTGCAACGATGGTATGTACAGTCAGCAGAGTGGACTCCCCTGATCCTGCATGGGGCCTTCTGCTCCAGACGTATTCCCCAGAATGGGGACCTCATGCATTAGTGACATTCCCAAGAAGGGGCTTCAGCAGAGGAGTGAATTCCCCTGCTTGTGCAATGAAAAACTCTCACTGAAGTTAGCGGGAGTTCTGGGTGCACAAGGAATGCAAGATTGGCCCCAAAATGAGTCATGCCATGCAGTTCACTGTGTGGAAGTCTTTTGGGAGAGAACCTTGACTCCAAGGTCCCCTTCGATTTGTGTGGACATGGAAATCTCACAGCACTTTTAGTATAAGTAGAGGTTTGCCATGGTACCTTGGTCAACATTTCTTCTTTCATCTCACTGTATTGCAGAGGCTCGTAAGTTGCTGCCCTCCATGGCAGAGGTGGAAACATTTCAGTGGTGTTTTACACATATAGTTGAGAAGCACTATACACATGTAAAATGTTAGTCTTGATAAATCAATACTTGGATGGGATTCAGCTGAGAAAAACCCTAATGTTATAGGAAGCTATGTTAGTGATTATAAGGGGCTGATCCTTGGAGGTGTAAGTTCAACAGGAGTTGTAAGTGCTCAAAATCAAGCCCTTAGTTGGTAGCACCCTTCCTCCTTATGAGTGAGATCCTTAGGATAGGGCCAGATCCTCTGTTACGAGCCAGATGCACATATAACCCAAGTTTATGGGGGGGTTGTGGGGGACAGCCTCAGAAAGTTCATCTTTTCACTTTGTGCTGGTCCAGTCCCCGTAGGAAAGATAGACAAACCTCCAGTCCCTTACTTCTCCTGTCTGTTCTTATGGTAGTGAGGACCTTTAAAAAGTACTGGTGCTCACTGATGGACCGTGGATCACAATTTGAGAACCACTCATTTAATCTAGTTATTTTTAAATTAGCATTTTATAATTAAAATGTTCACTATTTCTGGGTTAATGCTCTTATCTCCTATGAGCATTACACCACAGTTAATTAAGCATCTGACGAAGTGGGTATTCACCCACGAAAGCTCATGCTCCAAAACGTCTGTTAGTCTATAGGTGCCACAGGATTCTTTGCTGCTTTTACAGACCCAGGCTATGTCTTCACTACCTGCCGTATTGGTGGGTAGCAATTGATTGCTCGGGGATCGATATATCGCGTCTCATCTAGACGCGATATATCGGTCCCCAAACGCGCTTATATCGATTCCGGAACTCCACCAACCCAAACAGAGTTGCAGAGTCGACATGGGGAGCCATGGACATCAATCCCGCGCCGTGAAGACAGTGAGTAATTCGATCTTAGATACTTTGACTTCAGCTACGTTATTCACATAGCTGAAGTTGCGTATCTGAGATCGATTTTCCCCCGTAGTGTAGACCAGCCCACAGACTAACACAGCTACCCCCTGATACTTGACACAATTAATTATGTTAACCTACAGTAAAATGCTAATTTAAAAATAACTAGATTAAATGAGTAAATTAACAAATACCTTTTTATCTATAGGCACTCCCAACAGCTTCAGCTCTGGACTAGAATACCAGGAATTATTATCAAAAGATAGCAATTAACCATTAGAGGTCATAGATACGATTGTGGCTTTCAGGTGCTACCGTTAGATGCATATTAAATAATAATTCATTTTTGTACCAAATATTTTCAGTGACCTTTTTTGTGCTTTACAATGGTATCTGGCATTAATATTTAGGGGCAAATCCTAATCCTAGTTTGTAGCCCACAAAATTGGGCTGGATGTTGGTGAGTTACAAAGGGAAAGAATCCTCCTCACTAGGTCCTGGAATAGCATCGCTGTGCAGGCACGCAATAAGAGTCTCCATAGATCTTATACTCTGTGCCTGGAATGGCTAGTAGATCCATGTAGTCATGAATCCACCAGATCCACTCCCAAGGCTCCCTGGTTGCTGTGAACTAGAGACCAGGATACCACACACACACACACACACACACACACACACATAAAATCACATCACCACAAAGCACAAGAGATGCAATGGGGTGCCAGCACCTTGCTGTCCTTCATGAAGTGGGTCTGATATCATTAGGGGCCTTCTTTACAGCCATGAGATGAGGAAAGGGAGAGACAGGATTTGTCCTTAAAGAAAAGTTACATAAAATAGAAAACAAAAATAAAATCCCTGCAGAAATTCCATGGCTTTTTTGAGGGAAACCCTTCTGATTTTCCTTCCTAATTTGTTTGTTTTAGAGGTGACTAGCAGTGGCCCTGATTCAGTAAAGCACGTAAGTATATGCTTAACTTGGGGGGCATGCTTAAGAGCTTTGCTGAATTGGAGGCATTTTCATAGAAATCATTTGGGTGCATTTTTAAAATTATAACATGCAGTTTGCTATGCTCTTAACTTGTTTCTAAACAAAATATTGAGAGGTATTGTGGTCATGCATTCAGGCTATGTCTACACTTGGGCTGGGGGCATGATTCCCAACTTGAGTAGACATACTCGTGCGCTCATTGAGCTAGCGTGCTAAAAACTGTAATGCAGCCATGTTACCATGGGCACTGCAAGCAGCATCACCGGGTAGCTACCCTAAGTTGAAACCTGCCCACACCATGTGGATACATACCCGGGTGGTTAGCCCCTGCCACTGCCCATGCTACTGCAGCTCCATTATTGAGTACGTCTACTCGAGCTGGGAACACCTCGGCATAGAAATAGCCTCAAAGTGCTATTGAGAATGCAAACAGCATAGGAAGAGAGGTAGGCTTTTGGTCAACCAGATGGAAATGAAAAACTATATCAAAGACTAGTGTCAAATCATGAGACATTTTCTTTAGATTCCAGCTAGGGCTGGGTAGGAAATGGCTGTCCCATTCCACAAATATCTTTGAGAAGTTTCTCCCAAATCAGGATGAAAAAAATCAATCTTGAAAATGTTTGTGACTCAAAATTTCAAAACAAAATCCAGTTCAAGTCAATCAGAACATTTTGTATTGATTTTGACCATTAAAAACAATCTCTATAATTAACTTCAATTTCTAAACAGAAAAGTTGTTAAGAGACAGAAAAATGTTTGAAACTTTTCAAATTTTGTTTCAATCAAAAAATTTCACAAAAAATGACCCTTTCCCATTAGAGTTTTGGTTTCAGCAAATTGGCATTTTCCAACTGTCCACTGTCTGGAGTGGCTCACAACTGTGATTGCCTATTTCAGGGAAGACTGACAAAAAACAAGGGCAGACACCCCAAACTAATGGTATATTCTATTATTAGATTTCACTAAGCCAGTAACAAATGTGAACTCCTGAATCATTATAGCAGTCCTACCATGCAGTCACAGACAGTCCCCTTAGATTCTCCAGCCTCTCTTATCACGCAGACAAACTGAACTTTTTGATAAAAGGTTATTTAAACCTAAAATCACACCAAATCAGGTTTCTCCCAGTCCAATGAGACCAGTCACTTACCCCAAATCAATTGGTATTCCAGATCTTACCCAAAAGACAACACTGGCTGCCAATTTTATAGCAAACGTACTATAGGTTTAGTAGCTTTAAAAAAAAAAAAGAAAAAAAAATGAGAGTTATTAAGAGGTTAAAGCAGATAAAATATAACAGGTGAGTTTGTAAGTCCAAAATAGTGGTAGTTTCCCAAAAGTCTTTTCAGGGCTACCCAGAATAACTCTGGGCATGTCCATCTTCTTATTCAGTGATTCTATCTTGTTAGAATCCGAACAGTCCAGATATAAAGGATCTTCCTTTGAATCAGTACTTACCAGTATATCTTCTTTTCCAGACCACTAAGTGTTTGTACCCACACAATGGCCAATTGCTTTGAATTTAGCACCCTTCTTCATTTGCATTTGATTAGTTATTTAATCATAGGGATATACATAATGTAAATACTTGCCATTACATTATAATAGGAATACATAAGTGAAAACAATACAAGTACACTCCAGTAGATTTCATGAAGTTCTAACACCTGAATACGCTGTTACATTAACACACTTTGATCTAGGGTTATTTAATTATCAGGAATGCATAATATAAATGTAATGTAGTAGTAAACAAAAGGATATTGATAGGCAAAAACAATAGAATTAATATCTCCTTTGATCTCTATCAACACACAAGTGAATTGGCCTGAATATATACTAATACATTTAACTCCTTTGACAGTCACATACAAGTGAATTCTTAGCCAGCTTTAGAGAGAACCTGTGCTAATTTATAATTTGATATGGAAATAGTGTGAAATTAATTGCCCTCACCAGTTTCTGATGGATTTTTATCATAATAATTCTTTTTCTGATTACAATGTTCCCTTCTGATCACCAGAATAGTCCCTCTACCTTCAAATATATGAATCTATAAACTTCAGCTTGTCTCCCAAGGTTTGCTTTGAATTTCAGGGTTCAAAAGCAAAATTCAAAAAGGGCAAACTCAACATGAAATAAAAATCTTTTCATAAAACCTGTGAATCAAAAACACCAAGTTCTACAGAGCTCTAGTCCAGTCTCATTTCATGCTTCTCCTGGTGTGCAATCCAGATCTTAACCCAATAATAAAATAAAAATTGTATCCACCCAGTAAGCCAACACTGAATTACATTTCCCCATGACATAAAATATATGAAAAGGGCTAGATTCTCATTCTCTTGTGGTGTGTTGGTTTTAGTTTTATCCTGTAGCTGATCAGACTTCTATAGTTTGTAGAAGTTGCATTCTTAACGTTCAGTCTCTGGAAAAAAATCACAGGAATTTTCTAGGATAGTTTGGTTAGTTTTCATCTTCACTGGGAGGGACAGTGTCAAGCTGGGTATTGCTCTGCATAGAGCCGATCTTGGTCATAATTTGCACAAATATAACCAAGTTTTGAGAAAATTAGTCATAGAATAAACAAAGCAATAATGTATCAAGTGTTCTCCTTGCCACGGTAGTTTAACAATAGTCTCACTTTATGTGTGGGTCTTTTGTTTCTGGATCTGGGAACAGCATATGGGCAATTCCCCTAACCCTCAGAGGTCAGATTCCTTTATATCTGACCTCCACATTACAAACAGCAAACAAAGCCACTTGTGAGCTTTCTCTATTTATTATTGTTATTCATGCAATCCTTGAATGGTACTATTTAGGACGGTCATTGTTTTAACCTAAGCTATAGTTCATGGCAAATGTATGCGAATAGACAGTATACTGAGAGACAAACAAACAAAATATAAAGTTAACAGCAACATAATATGTAATAGAACTTTATTATGAATTCCCTCATTTTCATTTTCCCTCATTTTCATTTCTTTTTGTGTTTTGTCTTTCTTTCTTTGCTATTTTTGAAGGGGAAAAAATCACACTACAAATATAATAGTGAATATATATGGTATGTGGAACAGATATTACAGACAATGTAATAATGACAATGCTTTTGTACATCAGAATGTAACTTACAAAGAAGGCTAAGGTTAGCTCAAATTGTTACAAGAGGAAAAATAAAAAATAGCCATTATTGTCAATAAGAATCAAAGGACAATACATTCTGAGGCCCAATAACATTAATGTTAGATGCAGTGTAAAAAATGAGTGGAGCCCAAAATTGCAGACAATTGTAAGGTTTTGTCTTGGTTTATCAGTGGGGAAAAAGGATCAGTGTAGTGAGTTTCTCCACAGCAAGAATATCTCAGAAGTTGTTGAACCAAGTATCTGTGGCAGGAACATGAGGGTCATACTACTTAGAAGCTATGAAAAGGTAAGCAGCTAAGAAAAGCAAATAGAGGAGGGGATCCAATTTATTAGTGTAATCAGAGTTACCAAGCCCCAGAAAGGCAATGGGCATACTAAATTGTATAGAAAACTCCAGAAACCAAGTGTGTGTTGTGCTGTGTGTGTATTTGTAAACGTTTCCAGAAAGATTCTGTCTAGTTTGCAGTCCCACCAGAGATGTTAAAGGATCCTATGGAATGATTGCATTGCGAGCATAGGTCTGATTCAGTGTGGTACATTCTATAATATGATTGTGTGGTATCTAATGCAAAGTTTGTCATGTCAGGAGTCTTCGGAAGAGTCATGATGTACTGAGCATTGTTGTTATGGGAATGTTATAGTAATGTTATAGGTTGTAATTTCATGTATATAATTATGAGGCTGAAAATGTGTCAGAGACTTCCCTTGGGATAACAAACCTGGTGCATATCAATTTCTTTGTTAAACTGATGAACTCATATAAACTTGCAGTGTCCAGCAGGCATAACTGGACACTGTAAGATGGAGGTTCCTAGGGTTGTGTCTGGGACCAGAGATATTGGCTAATGTCATTTGGTTACACAATCCAAGGAGCAGCCCAAAGGCTGTGTGTGAACAGCCCGGGAGAGGGGATTCTCACAGCAGAGCACGGTAAAGCTGGCTCCCAGAGTAAAGAATTAGAGTGACCTAGTAGATCACCGGTCCATATAACACCAGAGGAGAATGTCACAGTCCCATGAAAATTGGCCCCCTTCAAGGTGTATCAAGCTGGGCCCCCCAAAATGGAGGCACCCAAAACACTAGTCACTTTTGAAAATGTAGTCCTAAAATAGTAACAGATTTAAACACGCCATGTTGATACAGTTAAAGGCAAAATCAAGAGTACTGGGAATTTAGGATTCAGTATTCTTTCTTGTTGATGATAAAGTGGACTGCACAAATTGGAAGTAGAGAATGTGAAAAACAATCCTACAGTAGCCAAGAGGTGGACTATGTGCTCTGATAAGTTTGTAACATAAATGATTCTATATGACTCATCGCTTGTTTACAAAATGGGTTTGACTTGTGTAAATCTGACGTTAGGTGATATAACTGCTTTAGGTTCTTTTCAAATAATGGTATTTAAGCCAGGCTTATTTATAATCACAATTGTCCTCTGGAACTTGATCTTCTTGGAAGGGCACTTACTTTCTGTAAAAGAATAATATTCTGTATTTCATGAATAGGGAGTGGGGGAAATCCAGCAATTAATGATAAACTACTATATATGTGGAGAATGCAGAACACACATGTGACAAAATATCTAGGTAGGAATTATTATTCATTGTTATGGCTAAGACAGTGAGTTGATGAGTTTATGAATTTATTCATAAATTCAGGTTAATCTCAGTCTCTCAGTGTTGAGCTTATTTTTAGAATGGGACACAAATTCTTTTAAATGTCTGCAAATTAAATTTAAAAAATAAGAAGATGGCTTCATCAAACTTGGCTAGAAAGTTTGCTTCCATCCATTTTTCCATGTAGAGATAGCCCCATAGAGCAATCCTATCCTTAAAAGTGGTGTAAAAACCTTGATGTGGAGAGATTGGATGGACAGAGGAATCTTGACTGTGTTGCAGCTAATTGACAATGATAATTTTAAACCATTTGTAGATCTTCATAACAATTTGGCTTGCCCTGCTCCAGATCATGGAAATATCTTCAGATAAAGCATTTACTTATGAATGTATTTGGACCAGATGCGTTCAGAGCTTTTATTATTTTGGAGGAAAGTTCTTGGATTTACTCAGCCAGCAGTATCCTTTTATGAATTTCTGGCCCCAAAACTCTGCCAAAGATTGATAATTTGAAAGTTGCTTGGAACAGAGATTTAGATACATACGGTAACTGTCTCCCTTTCAACGAAATGCATTGTCTCTAATGTTGAAAGGCAACTATAGACTGAGACTATGGCTTATTCACCAAAAGACACTGGTCTCCACATAGACTAAAGGTAATGGGCCTCATAAATGCTGAGCATGATTAGATATGTAACTCCCTTGGTGCTACATTAGCTCATATGTTTTTGGAGTGCCCCTGTATCAAGAATTTCTGGTCTGAGATGGGTCAAAGGGCCAATTTATATTGGATGTTAAGTTGAAGCCCTCTCCCTTAAGTTTCTTTCTTGGATATATTCCTGATAGCTGGAGGTAACCTGATAATAAGACAGTGTGTTTCCAATGCACAGCTTTGGTAGCTAAAAAGTTACTTCTGCAAAAGTGGAAAAGTTGATCCCCAGTAAACATTGATGTTTGGCTCAGTGACATGGCTGACCTTGCAGCTAACAAACAAGTGGCATTCCACAGAAAGGGAATGCCCAAAAAATTCAAAACAAGTTCGGATGACTTTTTCAAGGTCCTCTCCTCCCTTTATCCTAACTGTCTTTATTTAATTTGGGTATTACGACGAATCTGGTATTTTGGTATATTTGTTGTGTTTGGAAAAATTAATACAACATTATAAATAATAAAAAAGGAGATGGATAGGAAGTAGTGCGTGGAGATCCCTACTCTATAACATAATGAAGAGAAACTTCTCTCTTTCCCCCTTTTTTCAGCTTCTCAGCTTTATTTCTTTTTTGGGAAAGGCATAAGGGAATTACTATATTTAATATATATAGAGAGAAGTAATAGGCTCACCATTGTTAAGGGTACAACTAAGTTACATTATAAGTCCTGCTTTTAGCTCCTCTGTACCTTTGGCTTGGAAAATTTATTTGAACTGAAAATGGCCAGGTTTATCCTTAAGGCAAAAGAACATTCTGCTATATAATATAAATAAGCAAGGTCAAACTCTTTCTGAGTTACAGTTCACTAGGAATTTGACATTTATCTAATGTGTCTTTGTTGTTGTTCTAGTCCCAAAACAACTATAGCTATTTGAGAGATTGTATAAATTCTGAGTGTATCTAAATATAGATCTACATTCTCTTACTTTGGGCCAGACACTTGGCTGGTGTAAATTAGCTAGTTCCATTGACTTCAATGATGAATGAGGATGGACTTAAGTACTTGCTTAAAGTTATGCACATGTTTTAATGCTTTGCTGAATTGGAGTCTAAATCTATAAAACATTTCTGACGCTATTAACTTCAACAGAGCTATGTCACTTTGTCCCAGCTAAAGATCTGGCCCTTTTTTTTAAAACTGTAGTGTTTCTTGGTATGTAAATACAGTTGCAACCATAATTTGAAATTAGAAATTTTCTGTCTCTTTTATCTGATATTTTATGTGAATATTTTGGATTACATTATACTTTACTGTTTTATGCCTGTAATGCTATAGCCAACCTAAAACCTTATAGAACCTACAAAAGCTCTTATATCCTGCAATCCAGAGTACCTTATGTTATCTTTCCATGTCTGCAAAATCTTACAAGGAATTCTTCCCATGCCATCTGCCAGCACTAAGCACGGAAGTGTACTCTACCACCTTGAGACACTGCATTAGTCACTGAAACTCTTCTGACTCACTGTTGAGCCAAATTAGTTGAAATATCAATACCTTTTCTTCCCAATACTAGTTTTATCCAAGGCTTTAATGGTGTTTACTTTATCTAGGACAGTGACTCTTTTTGACGTTCTGAACCATTTTCTCTCACAAGGAATCTTTATTAATATAAGTTTACAGGCAAAATGCTGTGCCTACATTTTTGTCTGACTCATCTATTATCACACAATCTGAGAGACTTTTTTACATCTAGAATCTACTAAAACTTCAAAATGGTTTAGAATCTTTCAAAGCAAGAATTTTGCATTCCTAGCAGCTCATCTTAATAGGAAAAAAATTACAGCTACATTAGCATTCTGTGTTATGAAAAACTGCTAAGATAAGATTTATCATACCAGATCAAAGCATTGGTTCAACATCCTGTCCAAGTTAAGTCATCTGCTTGCAGCCGTAGCCAATACGTGATGCTTCATATGAAAAAGAACCCTTCTACTCCCTAAGACAGAGTTCATTGTGAGGTACTGTACATAGTGTTGACAGTTTGGGAGACACAACTGCATCTTAACCTGTACAAGTCATCATCTGAGTTCCTGCTGCTCTAACCCATGTGAAGCTGGGTTGGAGCATAATCAGGGATCTGTAACAGTGTCTCTGATATCCTCATTTATCTCCTTACACTAAGCCCTATTAAACCAATGAGCTCTATTAAAATAGTTCCCCAAGTCTTAGAAGTGGACAGAGCTTTTGACAAGGCACTTATGTGTGTGCCTGTGCATGTGCACACACACATTAGCCCAAGGCCTTTATTTTGTTTATTTGCAAATCGAAAAAATGCCTTTTGTTTTCTCTTTGTATAACCCCCCCCCCCAAAAAAAACACCTTGAAAACAAAGCCTGGGAACAAAATATCTTGTAGGAAAGGACTTTATTGCTGTTGGACTGGGTTAGCCCACTATTCTAGCTTAGAAGATAATATTGCATTTTATTAACAATGAATAATTCCTGATAAATATTTAAGTGACAGTGCATTCTTGGAGTTCCACTGACTTCATTCATAAACTACTCGAGCTCTACTTTCATGGCTTATGGTGTCAGTGGAATTTTTTTAGCAGTGAATTATCTCTCTGGTATTCTGAAAGTCCTTTTTGTATTACTGTATATTTCACTGTAAATATCATAGTATCCCCCTAGCAGCAGTGTAATTAAGGTTGTCTTGGTTTTTTCTTAGTAAGTTCCATTTTCTGAAACAAGTAATTTGCCCAAAACCAAAATGTAACACGATCAGGTTTATCATACAAGTTCTCAGATCTGGAGACCATTTAAAATAAATTGCACAATAATGCTTAGGTCATTTTTGACTTGGTCTGTTTAAGTAAAATATAAAATGGAAATGTATAGGGATTAGATAGTATGAAAGACTTGATTAACATTTTCTCACCATATTTTGAGTCTTTACATCTTTTGAAGAATAATTCACTCTTTAGATGAAATTCATCCCTATGCAAACAGCCAGGACAAAGACTATATGCCACTTGGGTCTGGCCTAGGTTCTCAAAATAGGGTTTCAATGGGACTAAAGCAATATATAGATCTTATGTTGGCTTAATGCTTCAGGGTGATTTTAATCACTGGGATGAAATCCTGGCCCTATTGAAGTCAATGGCAAAAATTGACTTTAATAGGGACAAGTTTTCATGTTTTCATTCTTTATATGTAATTGGTAACTGGGCAATCAGGTGTAATTTTATGTGTTCCAGTTTAAAAAATATATTGATAAAATTAAGACAGTTCACAAAAGGGCTACTAGGAAGATAAACAGCTTGAAGGAATTGATATATGGGGGAAGATTAATAGAAATGAATATGTATAGCTTGCACTAGGAAAAGGAGGGTGAGATGGATGACATGTTATCATCTATAAATATGTGAAGGTTGTTAAAATTAAGAAGGGGGAGGAATTGTTCATAAGGATGTCAGGAGAAAAAATGTAGGCATATGAAATGGTATACATAAAAAAAGATTAATCATCAGGAAAAAATGTTTCAAGTAAAAACATTTAGAATATAGAATAATTGCATGAGGTCCAAAGTGAGCAATCATCAGAAACAGTTAAAATAGGCTAAATAAAACCTTATAAATATTCAGTGGAGACATTATGATCCCTGTAGTAAAGGTGGACTAGAAGACTTTCCCAGTCTTTTACACCTCTACTATTTAGCCTGAGATTTTTAAAAACTAATCTTAATGGCAACTAGGCATCCAGATCCTTTAGGTGGTTATGAAAAGTTTCCTCCCTAGTCTGTGATTCTGCATACAATAGATCTCACAAAAAGATATGCTGAAAGTGTTCTGATGATCTAAAGGATGGTCTTTATCTTCCCTTTCCTTAGTCATACAGTTCCAGCATTGTTTGTTCTATTTTCTCTTAGATAGCAGGTTTAGCAATTCAAGCAGATCCATTAAGCTTTCTTTTACATATTTCTGTAACGGACAGGCAGGATATCAATACCTGACTGCCCATTGGATTGTGTGAGCGGTGCCTATATTTGTAGGTGTGAGCAGTGTGCTTTTACAGCTAAGGCTATGTTGACTCTGGCGTGCATACTCAAGTACTGGATTGTGTACATGCTCACACGTGCTCATCATATTTCTGCCAAGAGTCCACATATGCTGTGCTGGAAACAGGTATAGTGCCAGCGTAAGCGTGCAAACTCAACCCCTGCAGCACCTCCTGCTGGTCTCTGTCGGGAATTAGCTCATCTAGCTTCTGATGCACCCTCTGCAGGCAGGTGATCTGACTTACCACTGCCGCTTGGCATCTGTGTCCCTCTCTGGACTCCAGTGCCCCTTTATCTGGGGTTCTGCCCCCTGACAGTACACCCCCTAGTCTCAGGGTCTCCCTGCCCAGGGGAACCCCCATCCCTTATCCCCACCTTGCCTCAGTGTGAGGCTACTGCCAGTCAGCAACTAGCTACCATGCCCTGGGGCAGACTGCAGTGTATGCCACTCATCACTGGCAAGGGGGGGTTGGACCCGCTGCTTTTCTCTGCAACCCAGTACCTCTGTGGGGCCTTGGACAAGGCTCTGCAGCCTGGGGAGTTGTCAGCCTGGAGTCCCCCAGTCCCTCTGGCCTTTCCACAGCCCTACCTCACTCTAGGCACCCTGAGCTTCTCAGCAGTCAGGCCCCTCTCTCTCTGAAGGTGTGGCTGCAGCTCTGCCCATACTTCCCCCAATCAGCCCAGTGGCTGCTTTCTCCTGCCACAGCCCTTTCCAAGGGCTGTTTTAAGCCCCTCAGGGCAGGAGTGGGTTCCACCCTGCTACAGCCAGGTACACATATATGCCCACATATATCTACCCATATACTTGCCGTTGTTATGCAACATTAGCACAGTTCTGTCATCGCAGGGAGATACTCTAGGAACCACTTTGCTGTGTGTTGTTGGTACTGTCCCCTGCCTTCACACCTTTACCAATGGTAGTTCCTGTCATGTCATCCCTCACTGTTATTCCCTGCAAAACGGGATGGAAGATATGGAGCAATGGTATGATGATCTGATTCTGTTTCTGTTTCTTAGTGCAGGACAAATGGTTATGCAGTGAAATAGGGGATTTGTGAGGTGCTGAATGGAATTTGGGCAGAATTTTCTGAGATCTAGAAGACGTCTGACCTTGAGGATCAAAAACAATTCATTCAGCTAGCATTGTACAGGTATCGTGAATGCTGATATTGCCATGGTATGGCCTTGGGTGGACCATTGCTTTTGGTGCAGATAAACCAGTATTGTGTGATGGGACCACATTGTTTTGGAAACCTGGGATTACCAGCAGTGACTTCAGAACTTCCAAATGAAGAAACAGACCTTCATGGAGCTGTATGAGGAGCTTGCATCAATCCTCCAGTGCCAGAATACTTAATTCAGGGGAGCCATACTAGTTCAGAAGTTGCTATTGCCATGTGGCAGCTAGCTACACCAGACAGTTATAGGTCTGTTACAAATCACTTTGGGGTTGGAAAGTCCTCTGTCGGAGTTGTGGTTGTGCCAATTTGTGAGGTAATTAACAGCGTGCTTTATACACAGGTGGCTGCCATATGAAAAGTTTCAGGAATAATAGCTGGATTTCAGAGGATGGGGTTTCAAAACTGTGCAGGGGTCATTGATGGTACCTGTGATAAATGAAGGGGAGAGTAGCTTCCTTTTGTGGACACCCAGCCAGCTAGTTACCTATAAAGTCCCTCTTGGTGGCTGTCCTCTACTTTCTTTACCTGTAAAGGGTTAACAGAGTTCCCCAGGCAAAGGGAAAAAAGTGGCGTCATAAACAGATAGTTAAGGGTTAATGTCTCTTTTACCTGTAAAGGGTTAAGAAGCTCAGTAAACCTGGCTGACACCTGACCAGAGGACCAACAGGGGGACAAGATACTTTCAAATCTTGGTGGAGGGAAGTCTTTGTTTGTGCTGTTTGTTTTGTTCATTGTTCGCTCTTGGGGCTAAGAGAGGCCAAATGTGCAACCCAGGTTTCTCCAATCTTTCTGAAACAGTCTCTCATGTTCAAAATAGTAAGTACTAGCTAGAAAACGCGGATTAGTCTTATGTTTGTTTTCTTAACTTGCAAATGCGTATTTTGCTAGAAGGAGTTTTACCTCTGTTTGCTGTAACTTGGAATATCAGGCTAGGGGGGAGGGAGTCCCTCTAGGCTATATAAATCTGACTACCCTGTAAACATTTTCCATCCTAATTTTACAGAGATAATTTTTACTTTTTTCTTTCTTTAATTAAAGCTTTCTTGTTTAAGAACCTGATTGATCTTTTCCCCCTTGTTTAAGACCCAAGAGATTGGGTCTGAACTCACCAGGGTTTGGTGGGGGGAAAAAGAGGGGGGAAGGTTGTTTACTCTCTGTTTTAAGATCCAAGGAGTTTGGATCAGTGGAGCCTCTCAGGGTAGTTCAGGGAGAGGAAAGTCTGGGAGGGGGAAAGGAGGGGGGATGGTTTATTTCTCCTGGTTTTAAGACCCAAGAGGTTTGGGTCTTGGGTTCTCCAGGGAAGGTTTTGGGGGAACAGAAAGTGTACCAAACACTATATTTTGGCTGGTGGCGGCACTATCAGATCTAAGCTAGGAATTAAGCTTAGAAGTGTCCATGCAGGTCCCCACTTTTGGACGCTAAAGTTCAAACTGAGGGAGAAATACCTTGACAAGTGGGTACCTGACCAAAAGACCCAATGGGATGGTTAAAACTTTTTAAAATGGGGGGGGAACTTCCCTTTGTTTGTGTGTTGTGTCTCTCCAGGAAAGAGGGGAACAGAGGGCAGCAGGAATGCTGTGTAAGGCTTGAACCAGGTATAAAAATTCATCTTCCATACCTAGAAGAAATGATTGGAAAGGCATATTTAAATAGACATGATTAGGTTTTTGGTTTTTTTTCACATCAAGGCGGAATCCCCACTCTGTCACTTTGAGGGCAGAAGGGAGCCTGCAAGGATTCTAAAAATTAATACTTGCCACTCCAGGCTTGTATTACATTCCCAAGGTTACAGCTTCTCTCTGACCTTGGCTTGGTAAACACTGCGAACACTCAAATGCAAAAAAAACCCCTTTGAATCCAGGAAGGAGCACTTGGGAATTCCTCCTTGTGGGGTACCCTCAAGCGTTTTCACCACCACCCGCCTCCCCCGGGAAGAGCTGAGAAAGAAAACGAAGGAAATGAGCTGTGGCTATCAGCAAATCAACCAACATGCACAAACCTCCTAGGATACCAAAAATCCAAACCTGTTCTTAAAAAAGGTACATTTTATTAAAAACAAAAAGGAAAAAATAAATATGGAACTCAGGCTTTTTGTTAGATCTTAAAAGAAACAATTACAAAAATTGAACACCCAAAATAGATTTCTTGAGGGTTCTGCTTAAAGGTTACAAGCAAACAAAAGCATTCGAGGTTAGCACAGAGAAGATCCACAAACCAAAATTAAAAAAAATAAACCTAATCATTTCTATTTAAACATGCACTGTCCAATAATTTCTAGATGTTGAGAGGGATGGGCCTAGCTGCTGGGAGCTGAGCAGGGTACCTAAAGTGGAGTGAGGCTGGGGAAAGGCCAGAGGAGCTGAGGAGCTCTGGCTCAGAAAACCCCCAAGCTGCAGGCCTTGTTAAAGGCCAAGAAGGGTACTGGGGTTGCAACGGGGCAGCCCAAGGGTAGGCAGAGGTAGCAGGTCCAAACCCTCCTTGCCAGTGATGAGTGGCAATTATACTGCAGTCTGCCTCAGTGAGTGGGGGCAAGATGGTGACTGGCAGTAGCCCAAGACTGAGGCAAGGTAGGGATGGGGGCTGGGGGTTCCCCGGGGAGGGGAGATCCAGCGAGAGTGTGGGGTACTGCAGGTAAGAGTAAGGGGCACTGGGAGGGACACCGGGGCCAACAGCAAGTGGGACACCGGCCTGCAGAAGGTGCTCCTGAGTGGAAAGAGTAATTCCCTAGATGACCATCAGGAGGTGCAGCAGGGTGAGTCATCTCCCCGTTACACCCAGTATAAGCTTTATACAGAGTAAAAGGGATTTATTTGGGGTTTAAACCACATTGGGAGTTGGGCATCTGAGTGTTAAAGACAGGAACACTTCTGTAAGCTGCTTTCAGGTTAAGTCTGCAGCTTTGGGCACATGGTTCAGACCCTGGGTCTGTGTTGGAGCAGACTGGCGTGGGTCTGGCTCAACAAGACAAGGTGCTGGAGTCCCAAGTTGGCAGGGAAAGTGGGGGCAGAAGTAGTATTGGCACATCAGATGGCAGTTCTCAAGGGGGTTTCTGTGATCCAACCTATCACACCCATATCCCAGTACTTTGCCCATCACGTGGGGCAAGTGAATATGTGAATCAAAAAGGTTAGTATACATTCATTCTACAAGGCTTAGTGGACCACAGAGGCAGATTCATGCAATATTGTTCTGTATAGTGAGCCTGTGCCAACTGTTATTTTGGGGGACCCCAAATATCCACTCCTGCCTTGGCTCATGAAACTATACCCTGACAGCAATAACCCTGGAAAAAGGGAATTCAGCTACAAGCTCAGGAGCTGTAGAATTGTCATGGTATGCTGAAACTTCATAGGCTCTGCCTATGCACTCATCTGGATTCCAATCTGGCATCACCTACTGTTGCATAATATTTGTGAGGATAAACGGAGAGTATTTCTGTCCCAGGTAGGCTCAAGACAAGTCCGGTTTATAAACTCTGAACAGGCAGCCAGATCCCATCCAGGTGCAAATTGGTCTTAGTTCTCAGTAGGCGAGGAAGATCAGGGATGCCATACATGCACATATCTTGGCACAGGAGGGAGACTGAAAATTACATTTGTCAGTGTGGCTGGACACCTTCATATATTGTACAGCTGCTGGAATGCATGCGAGGAATCATTGGTACATGGAGCTATACATTTTGTGAGGGTTTTGTTCCCCTGTAGCAAAAAGTTGTTAGCCTTTCTGTGACACAGTGACATTGCACACATTCAAGACAATCACCACAATATATCTTCCTTGGTTTATCACTTGGGGTTGGGCTTGTCAAGTGGACGGTGGAGACAGAGTTGCACAGTGTTCAGTGATTTTATCTTGACTAGTCACTGCTTACAAACCTCTGTTATCAGGAGCACTCAATCTCTCTTAATGACCTTATGTGCCCAGTTCTGAGCCTCAAAATATCTTCAGTTCACCATACTTAAGAAGGAGGGGCCACACACAAGTCAAGGAAAATATAACATTTATCAAAAGTATTAGATGGAATGTTTAATTGAATTTTTTTTTAACAAGAAAGGTCAGCAACAAATCTTTGAAAAATAAAGGGAATGCAAGTAGGAACACTGCCCAAATGTTAATGTCTCTGCACCCATCTCCTTGCCCTCCTCCTGAGAAAAGGGGATACAACAGGGAAAAGTGACTCAGGAAAAACCTGGGATATCTCCTGATAGGGATTTGGGGGCAGGCACTTGGTGGGATTCAGAGACTCATACAGGCTCATTGTTCACCTCCTGGACTCTCAGGTGGATTCCCCTGTGAGGGGTTTCAGGTGCTGATGGAGGATGAGGTCCTGGGAATCCTGCAGTCTCCATGTTCTCTTCCAGGTCACTTGGGGAGGTTCTTGAATCAGGATTCCATGGCTCAGCAGCACCCTGGGCAACAGTTGGAGGAGGAGGAGGAGGTGGCAGTTCCTGGTTCTGTGGCCTCAGCAGAACCCAAACTTGTTCCATTACCAGTTCAATGAGCCTCTCCATTAAGGAATGCTCCCATTCCCTATATGTGCCTTCTACTCCATGAACCAGTTCATCAGTGTCTCTTTTTGCTGAATATCCCACTCCTCCTGCATCCTGAGGAATTCAAACTGCTCCTGGTTTCTCCTGTCCATCCTTGTGAGCTGCTCTTCCAGGGTCCTTCTCTGTCTGCCTCTGCTGTTTATGGAGTGCTGCTCCTGCCCTCCTGGTGGCATGGTTTCACTTTCGGGAGCTGAAGATCCTGTCAGTTCAAACAGAAGGGTAGCATTATACTTTTGGCCTTTGGCACAAGCTGAAAAATCCCCTTCACATAACATGACTTTTCTGTAGAAGGCCACAATTTTGATACTTTTCAGTATTCCAGGAATGCAACTGTTGGATTATCCTTGTCTCAAGTTGGTGGGTGGGGGGAAGGAGCTGTCCCTTCCAGAAGCCATGTTTATGTCCAGTGTACAATTTCTTCTTTAAGGGCTAACCAACATTTGGAGAACATAGTATTTTTCAAGGTACCAGAATGGAAAAGACAAGTGATTTTCCAGTCTCATGGAGGAGATCCGGCAGTCTGAGCCAGAGAAATGGTTCTACTAATGGTCACCCCTCTACATATTGTTGAATGGAGTGGTTTGATCAGCTATAATGGTAAACCAAACAAATTTTCATTGTAATTGAACCTTAAGACCCAGCTGCTACACCAAAAATTTGCTGAAATATGCTTACAGGAGTGGTAGACAATTGTGGGAATGGAGGTAGAGAACAATTGAAACTTGAGACCTAGTACCCACCATAGAGCTCCCTATCCACACTGAAAACTGGTTCAGGCATGGAGCGGTGCCACAGTCTGAGGCACGTACTTACCCACACCCCTCGCGCATGCTATCTTACTTCCCTTCTACTTGCCTTCAGACATCTGCTCCTGGGGTTTAAATGTGGGCAATAAGTGGGTTATGGCACAACCACACATATAGATGTGTGCAGTTACTAGTGTAGACGTACCTTAATAGCGATATGTATAGATAACTGCATAAGAAAATCCCCAGATGTCTACCTAGACCACCTTCCTCTCTTCCACTTATGACCAATATTTGATTGACAAATACATTTCCACTCTGATGGTGCTACTTTTGATCAGAATGTGGTGATCTGGGTTTTCAAGTTCAGGGTGAAGAAAGAGAGAGAATTTAGTATAAGAAATCATATGAGTTCTCTAATGACCTTATCATGGCAAAGGCTGATTGGAGGCAATCCTGGCTTAATATAGCCATTTTCCTTTAAGGGAACATGTCCACCCTTCAGCTGTAGTCTCCTTTCTCTCCCAACAAAGGCCCTGTGTTGTGGCGACATACTAAGCAGACAAATAGGACTGGATGTGTTTCTCTCTGCAGCTTTAATGACACTCCTGTGTCAGTCGTAATCCATAATTTTATCTGAAGTATATCTCAAAGAGCTCACTCTCCCTCTAGGAGCTGTGTCCATTGCCCTTCAGTCCTGGGAACAAACAACAAAGCTCATCCTTGATCTCTGGTCCCCTGTGCAAGTTGCCCTTTGGGGTGGCCCAGTTATTTATCACTTTCATTTTATCTCATCTTTTTTTAAAAAGGTCTAATTAACCCCCTTTTGATTAGTACAGATGCAATTTAAACAGCATGTCAGATGGTGGGTGTCTAAAAACACAGTAGTTCTGAACTTGCAGCTGGTCTTGCTCTATCCTTATTCTGTTGCACTTTAAGCACTGTGGGATCTTTTCATCTGATGGTGCACAAACTCTCGCACATAATTTTGGGCTAGATTGTGGCTTCAAACCCACATTGGCAGGTGGGAGGGATAGAGAAGGATGAGCTATGCACTAATAGCAGTTCCCAGAGATACTCCCTGTTGTGCTGGGGAGACACAAGCAGCAGCAGCTGATTCTATACCCTTTAATAGGGAGTAGTGTGTACTTCCCCCGTGCCAATTCAGCTTTGCTTGAATATGTTCATGCATGCATGAGAACAATGTCATAACCTCTCTTTTGCTCTTTATAAGGTTTCTACAGTTTTCTGGACACTGGAGTCCCCTGGTTCTGGTGTACAACACTTGAGTGTGGCTGAACCTTGCACAGAAGAGCAAGTTGAGGGAAGAGAGAAAGCACCTTCAGTTGTCTCCCCAGGCCTACACAAACATTGATAACAAGGCACTATCAGCAATTTGTCCTGAATATTTCACTGTGAGATCTCTTCAGGGATAGAGCCTGCAAGGGTGGTTTGGATCTAAAAACTTAAAATCTAAAATGCCGCTGGCATTGAAACATCACCATCTAAATGTTGCTTAAGCTGTGCACAGTGTGAACCCTCCAGTTGCGCTTTTATTAAACAGGCAGCCAGCGACTGGCCTCTAGTATTTGAAACTTAAGTAGTGGTTGAATGAAAAGCTTTAGGTCTAACAAAGTGCTGCATGCTGCACATCAGGCAAATGGTTATATATCATTAGCCACTGAACCCCTCCAGCCTGCTTTCTCAAATGGACTGTTAATGTAATTAGTTGTTTTATAATTATATAGCTAATTACATTATGGGGAAGAGACCTGCTGGTAGTAGAACCAGAAAAAGAGCAATTTTGCTACCTTAAGCCAGCAGGATCTGTATTATATCTGTCTAATCCAGGCTTCATTCAATATCAGGTCAGTAAATTTTCTTAATGCCCACGGGAGAAAAGTTTTATGGATACAGAATATTTCTATAATAAATCACTTTCTTACAGATAACTATAAATCTGCTTCCTTCAGGCGCTGAGCACAGCAGCAACAGACACTGGATTGCTCTTTCTTCTGTCCTTGAAATTCAGAGTTGGAAGGTACCCTGGGCAGTTAATTGGCCTTCTTAGCCAGAGACCTATGTTCAATACATGCAATTTAGATTGCTGTATGCTAAATTTTAAAAAGTATCATTTTGTGGTGGGAAACAGATTCCTCTCCTGTAAGCATTACCCAGCTAAGGGCTTGGCTACACTTGCAAGTTAGAGAGCATTAAAGCAGCCCCAGGCACCCTTACTCATGACCCATCCACATTGGCAAGGAACTTAGAGTGCCTGGACTCTGCAGCTGGAGCACTCCTGGTAATCCACATCCACAAGAAGCATAACGCTTGCTGCACCTCGGCTGAAACGCCCCTGAACGAGGTGTTGCATTACTGCAT
Organism: Chelonoidis abingdonii; assembly: GCF_003597395.2. NCBI lineage: Eukaryota > Metazoa > Chordata > Testudines > Testudinidae > Chelonoidis > Chelonoidis abingdonii. The sequence goes on from NC_133770.1 coordinate 200,585,773, forward strand.
TTTGATCGGCCTCCGGAAACATCCCATAATCCCCTTAAATCAAGTGGCCATCTTGTCATTGTTTTGAACTTGGCTGTAGGAATGTGGATATGCCCTTTCAAAGCTCCGTTTCTGACAGCTGGCATGCTTATCTGCTCTGGGTCAAAGCAAGCCAGTAGTGTGGAATGTTGCTTGCTGTGAGTGTGAGAGAGAGAGAGGCGAAGGGGAGAGGGGTCTGCTGCTGTCTGAACTTACAAGACGGCATGCTAACATGCTTTCAGCCCCACAAAAACCCACTCTCTCTCCACCCACATACACACAACACACTCCTGTCACACCCACCCCACCCACTCCATTTGAAGAGGACGTTGCAGCCACTTGCATGCTGGGATATTTACCACAATGCACTGCTCTCTGTGGCGTTGCAAGAGCTGCTAATGTGACCATGCCAGTGCGCTTAAATCTGACAGTGTGGACAGACTGCAGCACTTTCCCTACTGTGCTCTTCGAGGGCTGGTTTAACTCACAGCGCTCTACATCTGCAAGTGTAGCAATGCCCTTAGTCACGATAGTTATGCTAACAGCCACCAGTGCTTTCATAATATCACTACTGCACATTTTTTTGGCACTGAATGTCAGCCATTCCATGATGTCAAAACATCATCTATAAGTAGTACTGGAAGGATTGTGGAAATCCTTCCTGTAACAGGATGGCTTGCCCAGTGGGCTGGAGAACCTGGGTTAAGTCAACCTGATTACAGAATCAGCCCCACCTCAGGAGAATAAGGGCTTGTCTACACTTACAGAACTGCAGTGGCACAGTAGTGCTTAGTGAAGATGCTACCTATGCTGACAGGAGAGCTTCTCCTGTTAATGTAGATACTCCACCTCCCTGAGAGGCAGTAGCTGTGTCAAAAGGAAAAGCCCTCCCATGAACATAACGCTGTCTGCACCAGGAGGTCAGTCAGTATAACTGCTTCTCTCAAGGGTGTGGATTTCCCAAACCCTTGTGCGACATAGTTATACAGACCTAAGTTGGTAATGTAAACCATGCCTCAAGCAAATACCCCATAAAGAACAAAAGGTGGCTGCAGTAATGGAAATGAAGGATAGGCTTAAGTGGTAATAAAAGACCAGGTGAGGGGCGGGGGAGAGAGAGAGAGGGAGAGAGAGAGAGAGAAAAGAAAAGGAGACAAGACAAGGCCAAACAAGCTAGCTCGCTGTCCAGGCAGAGCACCTCAGAGAGACCCTATTAAGTGGGAAAGAGACAGACCTAGTGGAGAACTTAAGAGGCTGGGTAGCAAGTGACACAGGGAAAATTACAACACAGATTGAAAAGCTGTGTTGCTTGCTCTGTTAGGGGCCCTGGATCCAGAGTGGATGATCAGGCTTGGTTCCTCTACTGACTCCACTTTAAGGGTTTTGATCCCAGCAAGTGGGCTACAGGCTGAGGAAGAGTCTCAGAGAAGAGAAAGTATTTTTGTTTGTGTTAAGGACACTTTGGGGACTTTCAGTTGGGACAATTGTGACCCTTAAGTGGACTTAAGATGGTGACCCAGTTGGAGGGCCAAGTCACTAGAAGAGGAACTGCTGGAGCAAGTGTCAGCAAGGGTTGCAAGCACAGTCAGAGCTGCTACACCACTCCTGGCAGGGGTGAAAGTAACTTAGAGGACTTACGGGTACGCCGGAGTGCTGAGCAGGGGGTGTGGCCTCAACCGGAAGAGGTAGGACCTTTAAATACCTGGGCCCTTTAAATCACCCCAGGAGCTACCAGCTGCAGAGCTGCTCAAGGGTGATTAAAAGGGCCCTTTAAATCACTGCCGGAGCCCTGCTGCTGCTACCCAAGGGCTCTGGCCGCTGCAGGGAGCCCTAGCCCCTTCATATCACCAGACTCGGGAAGCTGGTCTGGTCCGGCACGGCGTACTGGCTCTTGTCGATACACCAGACCGGACCGGCTTACTTTCACCTCTGACTCCTGGTCACAAGCAGTGTTGACTCTGTTATATTACCAAGCAAGTAAATTTGCTTCTATAAAAAATACAAATATTTCCACATTTGTCACAACTAACAATCCACAAGCTTTATACAAGCATGTTTAGTCCTACAATTAATTCAAATGTGGGTTGTTTGGGGAAGGGGACGGGGATTGGGAGCCAGGATTTTAAGGAATTCAGTGCTGTACAAGACACAAATATCAAATGTTTGTTGGCACACTAAGTATTTACCAAAAGATGTCTTTAGGCTGCCATTCGTAAAGTTTTCCTATAACAATCTTGCATTAAAAGTCATTGCATAACTATAATGTTTTGATGTGAAACCTGAGTCTGTGACTTACTGTTTCTAGTGGTCTGTTGTGCTGTCTTTATAAGTGTTTAACTTCTACTAGTTCTAATGGCAGCTATACATCAGCACATGCTAGCAACTACAAATAGCAGAGTGGTTGCAGTATAAGAAGTGGTACAGGTGGGGTCAGGTTGGGTTGTATTTGGGTGGCCAGCCAGAGCTGCTGCCTGTGTAGCCATGACAACACTGCTAATTTTAGCTTACTAGCTTGAGCAGAGCTAGCAGGCGTAAGTCTACCTGAGTTAGGAATTACACCTCCTAGCTGCTATGTAGATATAATTTTAATGATTAGATAGTAAATTCTAGTCTGATGGCTGCAACACAAGGCCTAAATGGTGGAGGAGACAAAGAAACTGAGAGCTTCTCAGTGTTATAAGGGGGATGCAAGAAATTCTTGTTTTGGGGGGAAATTGCCTAGGCCTCAGAACTCTTAAATTGTCGTCTACCTTCTGTAGACTACACTTTGAAAAAAGAGGCTCAGTTTCAACTTAAGTCGAGGTGTTTAAACACATACCCTCTTTATTGAGTGTGACTGCAGCTTCTGTGTTTTACAATTAGCATATTAACTGAATAAGATCATGGTCAGAAAACAACTGTGTAACAGTGACATCTTGGCAGCCATAATTAGTGTCTCTCCATGACTTTGATATCAAATTTCTCAGTTTACACAAGGCAGTTTATGCAAGTACTGCAACCAATGTCTGAAAACAAAGCAGTATTCTTTCTCCTTCATGTGTTACTCACTATTCATCATCACTGATTGAGACTATGGAGTCAGAAGTTAGCAAGCTGGCAGTTCTGTTATGCATTTAATTCCTGAGGCAGAATAGAATAGATCCAGCTCATTCTTTGGCAGCTATTCTGACTCAGCAGCTGTGCCAATAGCAAAGACTTATTTTTGTTAACTAACTAAGCAAATTTGACTGGGGTGAAGGCACACATATGGCTAAATTTTCAAAGCAACTTCTTAAAAATGTTCCCACAATATTTGGAAAAGTACCCATTTTCACAGGAAAATCTCTGTACTTGCATATGCAAAGCAGGCTTTTGCACATATAATCATATGTACTTGCAAATGTTACAGATGTACTTTTGTAGGCCCTTTCTGAAAACATGGTCCGAAAGGGATCAAATAAGAATTGCTGTTCCAGAACATACCAAAAGGCCTTCCAGTCTCTCTCCAGTAGTATCTAATTCTTAATGCTTCAGAGGAAGATATAAAACCTCAGTGGGGCCAATAACATGCAGTTCCAAAGTACCATTTTTAAAAAACAGTTTTTCTTATAATTACTGAAGAGCTCATCAGCCAATCCCTTCTTATATGCTTACAGACATATGGTCAAAAAGGACTCTTATGTAGTCACATAACATCTTTGTATCTCTTGCAGTGTTGTCTTATTTCAGTGATCTTAGCTTTAAGCACAAGAGAGGCCTCTAAATAGCTTGTATTGGGTATTAAAAATTCACATATTAATAATCTGTTTCAAAAAGGATACAATGCGATCCTCAGATATCAAGCTGTGGTGGATATGAAGTTGGTCTGTATTAAATTATGACTGATGTATGTAGACCTGGTTATCGGGATGTTCACTGCCTGACTATATTGGTTTAATTTAATAGCAGATCGTAAGAAAAACAAGCAGAAAGCTAAACAATGTCTTAAGATAGGGCACTCCGCATGTACACTTGAGGGTTGTTATGGGACAAAGGGAGTGCCAATGACTCTGATAAATCTGCTTCAATCTCTTGCTGAACCTACTGATCTGGGTTTAAGAAGCAGGGCTGAAGCCTGGGAACTAACAGGAACAAAGGACCTCAGGATGGATTAAAAGAGACTCTTTTTATGGGGGAGTCCATTTGTTGGGGGCTAATTAAAGTCAGACTGACACAGGCATCCTCTGGCATGTCTGAGGAAACTAAGCTTGCCTATACTATCATCAGAAGATGATAAGTTTTAAATAAGACAGACATTTCATAGACTGTTGTTTTTAAAATCCTCTTTCTCTAAGTGCTTTCTTCCTACTGCTGAAATTAATAAGCAAAGTAATTAAAGTGTCTGGTTACTCTATTCACTACTGCTCACAGACTCCCAAAGGAAAGAGCTGCAGGTGCTGAACCTAGTCAGACCTGCTGGGTCAGCATGGTTGATACAGAGAACTTACTGCAGTCTAGGGTCCAGCCTTTAGAGTGGGAGAAATGCATGAGTCCATTCCAGGAGAAATGAACGTACAAAGCCTGAGACCTGAAGGAGTGCACTTAGAGACAAGAAGGGAAATAGAGGTTAGGCAGCTGGCCCTGTAATCTTGACACAAATATGGCTTTGATTATACCCCATAAAACCCACTGACTTGACTTGAGCACCAGTATGTAATTTCATGAGTACTGTTGTAATTCTCTGAATTATAAATGTAAGCAAGAATTTTCTTGAACACAGCCTACAGGGTTTATCACCATTTAGGGCAAATACTAATACCATTATAGATTACCTTAATACTCAGTAAGTTTTAAATTCCATTATGGCTGCTATTCAAAAAGACATGAATCAGTTGTCATTTTCAAAGCTGCTTCTATAACCATATTACCGCTATAGATCAAGGGTGGCTTCGAATTTTAGACAAATTCTATATCTAGAGTAACTCCACTGATTTTTATTGACGTTACAAAGCCCTCAGACAACTGAGAGACTAATTTGACTCATTGTATTTGGCTGTCATTTGAGAATTAATATAACTAAATATGCATTGGAACAAATATGTGGACACTGGTATGCCTCCTTGCACTATCCCTGGGGTAGCTGATGTTGCCATTTTTTCCTTGCCCATCCTGGAAGTAAAACACTAAGTTGTATTCAAAGCTAACTGCAAAGCAGTGTAATACAGTAGTCTGCAAATGCAAGGAATTTGCGTACCAGTGTGTGAAGAACACACAGCAGATTCCTCTTCATATAGGTTAGGCATAAGGTACCTTAAAATAAAATGTAATGTTTATTTTAGCATAAACTTCTTTTTTTCTTTCTTTTTTTGTAATACTTAAAAATAACATTCAGAGCCACCAAGCTGTTGCTTGCATATTGGGGAAACAATTATCAGGTGTTAGTGGGTATTCGTTATGAAAGGAATAGCCTACATGGGAAATACAGACTTTTAAATATGAAATTTTCAAGTTTTATATTTTAAATGGATTTAATCTTGAAAGGTTTTAGGATACTTTTCCTCTATCAAGACAAGGATTCCAGAAGACAAGTGGGCGATTTATAGTCCAGTTCCAAAAAAGAAAGATTACTGTAAATTTTCTTCTTTGAAAGAAGAATGTCAACTGATCATAAACTAGTTTCAAGCTTATTTTTAATTTTGCTGATGGATGAATGTTGAGTGACTGACTTTTGCTAGTATTCTTCCCCCTCCTCATGCCAAATAGCCATTTTAATAGGAGTTTTATGTTGAATTTTCTGTAAATTGGTCATACAGTGTCATCTTAAGTCCTTTTCAAACAGAAGGCCATGCCAACTTCCTCAAAAGTAGTCTTATGTAACTGGATTTATATTATTTTGGGGTTGGAGTCTCTGTGCTATGAAAAACAGAATATTTTTTTAATTGCTTATTTAAATTAGGCTTTTCCAAGTTGATGCTTATTAGCAATGACCTAATTATTTGAATCAGATTGGACCAAGGTAGGCCTTGCAGCTGATTTATCTGAAAACCTTGTAGTGCTCCCCTCCAAGGCCAAGTAAGCAAAGCTGCAAACTATGAGAATCAAGATTAAAGCAGAGAAGCCTCATCTTTTTGGGTCATGAAGCCACCTCAGGGAAAAACAATGTTCTAGACTCTCCAAGACCAGCCCTCTTGGAAAGAAGATGTCACAACATCAACATACAGGCTACATCAGCCTTAGACCAATCTCTCCCTCCTCCTGAAGAAGGTGCATGAGCAAGAAACACCATGACATGCCAGCAGAATATCAGTCTGTCTCTTTGACTACACTTCCAACTCCTACCCTATAAAAGTCCAGAAGTCTGTGCAATCTGAAGATTTCATAAACTCCGTTATATTAAGTATCTTACTTTTCATTTTCATTTTTTTTATTTGCTTGGAGATATCCTAGCCTTTTTATAGCTTTCTTATATTTAGAATATGAGTGTTTGTATGTCTGAGCACCCAAAAAGTCCACATGGAGAAAGTAAGAGAAAGAAAATGCCCCAGATTAAAACATTCCTTGATATTATCCCATAAAATTGCTCATTGGACTGCAGTGTGATTTTGTTTAAAAGTTTTGAGATTGTCTGTCTGTAATTTCCAGTGAACATGACTTGTCAAACTTCTGTTTATCAAGAGTGTTCTGTTAAAGTATTATAACATCTCAGGAATGGGAGGAGGGAAGGGTTAGTCAACACAAAAGAACTGAACTCTGAGATGAAAACTTTATAATTGTCTGTAAAATTATAGCTAGACATTAGATATAATCTGGTAGTACTAAACTGCTTGACCAGCTTTAAATCATAGATTCAAATGACTTTGATAAAAAATAATCCTTGGGATTTACAATCAAACAGCCTGTTACCTTATTAATATATATAAGGATTGATTATTTTTATATTAATTTGGTGATATAACTAATTTTGGTAATCAAACCCTAATTTAATACTAAGACTAACTTGATGATTTGACATTGCTATAATCTTGATTTGATAGCACTGATGTTTTGTGTTTAGTTTAATATTAATGATAGCTTAGATTTGATATGTTTTCTTGATTTTATTTTTATTTTCAAGTGTCTTTAATAAAATTTGTTAAAAGATAGTCATAGTTCTTTCAATAAGCAATGGGGTGCAGAACCTTTGAGGACCTGAGTGGATATCATCCAGTCAGCCTAAAGCCTACTCAGCTCCCCCGGTGGAATGCACTTAAAATGACCTTTTCGAAAACACTATGAATAGGACAAGCAATATATTTATGCTTTATGCAACCTGTAGTGAGCTCCCAATAAGGTCAATGTTGATCCAAGGTTGTCTATGTCCTTCCCTCCCACCCCCAAAGTCTGTAAGGATTATTCTAGTTCAAATCTTTTGTTTGGGGTGAGGGGAGAGAGAAATGAAGGGAAGGATATTCAGTGGAAGGTTGTTAAGACGAATTAAGGAATAAAATTGCTAAAATGGAACTGAATGATAAACTTTATAAAACAGTTCAGCAACATGACATGCAGATCAGATTAATAGAAACTTGTGCTCCTAGGACCCACAGTTGTCAAAAGATAAAAAATAATAATGTTAATCCAAGACTTTAATTGACTTAACAAGCTCGGAGACCTTGACAAATTTTGATAGAACCCTGTACTGTTCAGAGACTGATTACTATCCAGGGACATTTGTATAATTACACTTCTTGCAGATATCATGGTGTCAGGCTTGTGGGTAATGTTGAGTCAAATGCTGTTTTGGATTTTTGACAAATAGCAACTGAAAAATGTGCATTTATAGAGCCAGTCACAACTATTGTGTCTATGAAGCAGTAACAGAAATAATTATTTGGACAAAAAATGATATCATGAGAAGTTGTTTTGTTTCTAAGGACCAGATCAAAAGCCTAGGTAAGTCAATGGGAGTATTTCCGTTGACTTCCATCGGTTTTGAGTCACACCTTAAACTGAGATAATTCATTTGGAAAAATCAGTACAGAGCCCTCAGATATATGAAGTCTTCACTGAATCTAGATCTGCAAAGTTTGCTCAAGAGAAGAATTTTTTTTCTGATGATTTTACTTGTCTTGAGAGAAACATCACAATGTTTACCCAAGAGCTCTGAAGGAACTCAAATATGAAATTGCTGAACTATTAACTGTAGTATGTAACTTATCACTTAAATCAGCTTCTGTACCAGATGACTGGAGGATAGCTAATATGAAGCCAATTTTTAAAAAAGGATCCAGAGGCGATCTTGGTAATTACAGGCCTGTAAGTCTAACTTCAGCACCAGGCAAACTGGTTGACAATATAGTAAAGAACAGAACAGACACCTAGATGAACAAGATCTATGTGTCAATATGGCTTTTATTAAGAGTCAACATAGAAGAGTCAACAATGCTTTTATAAAGGGAAATCAAGGCTCATCAATCCATTAGAATTCTTTGTGGGGGTCAACAAACACGTGGACAAGGATGATCCAGTAGATACAGCGTTCTTGGACTTTCAGAAAACCTTTGTCAAGGTCCCTCACTAAAGGTTCTTAAGCAAACTATGCAGTCATAGGATAAGAGGGAAGGTCTTCTCATGGATCAGTAACTGGTTAAAAAATAGGAAACAAAGGATAGGAATAAATGGTCAGTTTTCAGAATGCAGAGAGGTAAATAGCAGTGTCCCCCGAAGGTCTGTACTGAGACCAGTGCTGTTAAACATCTTCATAAATGATCTGGGAAAAGGTGGTAAACAGTGAGATGGCAAAGAGTTACAAAGGGATCTCACAAACTTGGCAACAAAATGGCAGATAAAATTCAATGTAGATAAATGCAAAGTAATGAATGTTGGAAAACATAATACAAAAGTATACATACAAAATGATGGGGTCTAAATTAGCTGTTACTACGTAAGAAATAGATCTTGGAGTCATCATGGATAGCTCTCTGAAAACATCTGCTCAGTGTTCAGCAGCAGCCAGAAAAGCTAACAGAATGTTCTGAGCCATTAGGAAAGGGATAAGAGAGAAAGTATACTAATGACATCATATAAATCCATGGTATGCCCATACCTGGAATACTGTGTGGAGTTCTGGTTGCCCTATCTCAAAAAAGATATATTGGAATTGGAAAAGCTTCAGACGACAACAACAAAAATGTTTAGGGGTATGGGACAGCTTCCATATGAGGAGAGATTAATAAGACTAGGACTGGAAAAGAGACTAAAGGGCAATATGATAGAGGTCTATGAAATCATGAATGGTATGGAGAAAGTGAATAAGGAAGCGTTACTTACCCCCTTGCATCACACAAGGACCAGGGATCTTCCAATGAAATTAATAGGCAGTGAGTTTAAAGCAAACAAAAGAAAGTACTTCACACAACACACAGTCAATCTGTGGAACTCATTGCCGGGAGACATTGTGAAGGCCAAAACTATATCCTGATTCAAAAAAGAATTAGAGAAGTTCATAGAGGATAGAACCATCAATGGCTATTAGCCATGATGGTCAGGGATGCAACCCCATGGTCTGGGTGTCCCTAAGACTCTGACTGCCAAATGCTGGGACTGGATGCCAGGAGATGGATCACTAGATGATTGCCCGTTCTGTTAATTCCCTTTGAAGTATCTGCCATTGGCCACTGATGGAAGACAGGATACTGGGCTGGATGGACGATTGACTTGACTCAGTATGGCTTTCTTATGTTCATAGTAATATTTCTTCTGTGTTAATATGAAAATAAAGATTATCCATTTCTATCCTCAATAATTTCTACATTATTAACTATAATTTCAACATTTTTAATAAGTTAACATGGCTGCATATACAAAGATGCATTTCCTACCCCATCTTCAGTTACGATCATCAAAGGCCCTCCCTTCCTTTTAATATTTGTCTACCCTCCCCAAGTCAGAATGCAGTTTAAGACAGAATATTTGGCTCTGTGGCTTGCCTCTTCTTGTTCTTTCTCCTTAATTGACCCTATAATAGACTCTTTATTTGACACCAATGGATTTACAGAGTGCACTTGGTCAATCAGATAAACCATGCTGTTATCTCCATCAAATTAAATATTTTGGCAATCATTATTGATTTAGATACAAGCAATCTGTTTAAAATGTTTCACATAAACATCTCAAATTCTTTGAAAAGTGAAATGAAAATAGGAGGGAGGAGCTGGAAAAATTACAAGGTATGGGCAAGGAAGAAAAGATGTGTTTTAACTATGAAATGAGGTGAAAGGAAAAATCTCCATAGCTGCATCCAAACTGTACCTGCAATGTTGCACATGGAAACAATTTGTAACAGATTGGATAATTAGGTACTTGTATAGCAAGCAGAATTCTAGATAAAAATCTAGAGTCCAAATTAAGACACATTTTGACATATGTCTCAGATTTTAGTAAGAAGAAATATAGAAAAGCTGTTCCTGATGGTAGAAACTATAGAGGAAAAGGCTCTTACACCAAAAGTAGCCAGGTTTTGTAAAGGGACCAAAAGGAAATCATTGCTAAGGGAGTAGAACAGGAGGAGAGTTCCTGAGAGACGCTGAAGCAGAATTATGGATGGTTTTAAGAACAGAAAGGGCACTTTTTAAATAGATGTTTAACTGGAAGAGGAGGATATTATGGTTATGTCACTTTGTATGAGTGAAATGGCAGTATGCAGCATTCCACTTTTGCTGGAATATGGATATCCAGGACTCATGGAAGCTGTAGAGAAGGAGTTGCAACAGTTAAGCTGAGGAAAGGCATGATGAGGATTTTGTCAAAGGTGAAGTCAAGATAGTGTCTTGTACAGCCATTGTTTTAGAGGTGATCGTAGGAATAATAATAATAATTGGAGATATACCAATTTTCAGAATAGGAATACTGGGAAGAGAGAATTCAAGTACAGTGAACAATGGAGGCAAATGGATTGAGACGTGAGATAGAAGAGACTTAGCCATGTTTGAGAATGCTCTTCAGAAAATAAACATATTTCTCTTTGAGACATTTAGCTGAAGGACAACTACAAGGTCAGATTAGACTAGACAGTATGCCTTACAAGAACTATGGAAAGATCTGAATATTTGAGTATCATATATAGATAATATGACAAATAGAGAGAAGGTAAATAGAGCAAACAGTCAAGATCTGAACATCTTAGGATACTGGAAAGGAAGACACAACACAAAGGGGGAGGTTTGAGATTAAATATGATTGATGAAAAAGAGATTGAAAGGAGCTGTTTGAAAGGTAGAAACAAACCATGACAGGAGGTAACAGAAGACAGAGCACTACTGTACATCCTGTGACTGTGTAGAGCCCTATAAGGAGATAAACTGTTAACCGATGTGGGCATACTTTAAATGAAACTCGGTGAATAATTCCCCCAGTGTCATTACTCCTAGTTCTATTAGAGATCAATAGGAGTGTATACAGTAGAAACTCAATTATGTAAAAGTGAGCTAATAAGTAGAGATGTGTTCAGCAAGGGAGCCTGCTGACTGAAGGCAAGGAGAGGAGCTGCTTATACCAACCATTTGCCTTCGGCCGAACAAAGATAATATGAGAAGGGAGAGAAGAGCTATGTTGAACACATAAAGACTTCTGTAGAGAAATAGATTCTTCAAAAAAAAAAAAAAGAAATTCTATATCTGAAGATCAGGATTTTCCTTTGAGGTTTTCTGCACACATAGCTAAAGAGGAAGACATGGAGAGATGTTGCCTGAGATACTGGCTTCCCCAAAACCAGCAGACTGAAGAGGAGAGACAAGAAGAGAAGCTAAATTATGCTTTTTCTGTTTAATATTCTTCGTGTGTATGACATTGATAGTTCCTCTCTTTCTCTGCTGAATTAAATAAAGTATGTTAGTGCAGGCTTGGGTCTTCTATGTGTCTGCATAAAAAGGCAAATAAGAGGTATGAAATAATAGATCTTGTATCTTTATAAATGAGCTCAGAGGTTGTGATTCTTTGTTTTTGGCTTAGTCCTAACATCTCCTGATTGGATTGTTTCAAGGTTTGAGATGCTCCAAATAATGGTTTTGAACATTCCAAAATTTGGAGCATTTGGCTTAAGGCATACAGCAGAGTACAACAATTTAATAGAGAGGCATCATTAGGGATTGCTTAGATGCAAGTGGACAGCAAGAAAAACTTACACAAAGGAATGCCAAAGGGGAAGAAGAAATTAGAGTTGATTGGGAAATAGTTTTGGGAGTATGAAGGCTGATGAGGAGCATCAGGCAGGGAAGACGGCTGAGAGATGCAAAGCAGAAAGAGAGTATATATCTCTGGGATAGACATTTACAATAACTGGGGCCCAGATTCTCTTCTTAACAGCTAAACTGCTTAACCACACCCCACACAAACTGCCAAACCTTCCTTCACTTCCAATAACAAATGAAAAGTGTCATTACCCAGCATCCCCTCGCAGATACACCAAGCCTCATGACATCTTTTTTCCCTTTGGTGTAGCATTTGAAAATATTAAGCAAAAATTGGTCATCTTGATTACCCTTTGATTTACATAGCTCAAAGACAATGGCCTGTGAATGAGATAGTTTTCTGGACCTTTCTCTCATGTAAATATCCATATAATTCAGGCATCCAACATGGAGCAAAAATATGTCCTTACTTCCTTAGTGCTTAGGCTGATTGACCATAATCAGACAGAGAAAAGGCTTTCATTAGTCTCCTACAGATCCATCTAGCTTTGCATTTTCTTCTGAAGAAATGTTATTGAATCTATTTTAGGGAGCGTAATGCTCTGTACCTCGGGGGAACACACAGCACCTCCACGTTCATCCTTGTAAAATGATTGTGTGGTATCCAATGCAAAGTTTGTCATGCCGGGTGTCTTTGGAAGGTTTGTGATGCCCTGAGCATTGTTGTTACAGTAATGTTATAGGTTATAATTTCATGTATATTATGAGGCTGAAAATGTATCCTCATGGCTTAAAATAAACCCAGGCAAAAACTTGCCAGGAGCAGAGAGGCAGTTCACACCTCATCAGGGCATGTATGGGACGAACCCTGCCCAACCTCACAGGACCAAAGGATGCTGGCCAAGGCAGCAACAAAAGAATCTGTTGGACTCTAGAGGGAGTCACCCCCCTTCCCTTTGCTCAGTTTGGAACTGCGATGAGGTAATGCTCACCTGACTCTGAAGGAGGGAGGGGCAAAGCCAAGAGGGAAGAAAGGACATGTTGCAAGGGAGAGACGTTTTCCTTGCTCTTCCTCTCTCTTCCACCTACATCTACAGACACAACACCAAGCGACTGAAGCACTGATCAAAGGGGAGAACCTGGCTGAAGAGCAGCCAGTCAGTCTGTGGTGAGAAGCATCTAAGTTTGTAAAGGCATTGAAAGTATTAAGATCAGCTTAGAATGCATTTTGTTTTTAGTTCATTTGACCAAATCTGACTTGTTATATTTTGACTTATAATCACTTCAAATCTATCTTTATAATTAATAAATTTGTTTGTTTATTCTACTTGAAGCGGTGTGTTTGATTTGAAGTGTGTCAGACCTGGTACATATCAATTTCTTTGTTAAATTGACAAACTCATATAAGCTTGCAGCATTCAGTGGGCATAACTGGGAACTGCAAGATGGAGGTTCCTAGGGTTGTGTCTGGGACTGGAGAGATTGGCTAGTGTCATTCGGTTGTACAATCCAAGGAGCAGCTTACATGCCAGATGCTGTACTTGAACAGCCCAGAAGCGGGGGTTCTCACAGCACAGCAGGGTAAGGCTGGCTCCCAGAGTCAAGGATTGGCGTGACCTAGCAGATCACCAGTCCAGGTAACACCAAAGAGGAATGTCACAGGGAGTGACTGTGTTAGCTAAGCAATTCCTTCTTTTCACTTCATGACTGAGGTACAATATCATTCCACTAAAGAGTGAAACACTCCCATGGAACTCATGAGTTTCCCACAAATCTCATTGTGGAAACCTGAGAGTCCCTGTTCCTGTCTGATAGGAGCACTTTACTTTTCATTGTATGAGGTTGTAACTTACAGCCAAAAGGATGCTGCCAGAGATGCTGTTTCTGTAGTTGCTCATGAAATATTTCTTTCCACTGTTAGACCTGTGTGATTCTAGCCTCTGTGGAAAAACTAATTGCAGCAATGATTGCAGGTTTATTATTACTTTAATAAAGCCCCTTTGTTTTATTACTCCATTGACACAAATACTATCCTGCAAAATGATGGACAACTCTGATTACTGAGTGAGAAGAAAAATTAACCCTCTGAGGCAGGGCCGGATTAAATTTTTGTGGGCCAAGTACCAAACATATTTGTGGGCCCCAGGGGGCAAGGTGCAGGGGGGCAGGATGATCAGTCTCCACAGTCAAGGGCAGGCTGGGGGCAATGATGCACAGCACGGCAGGAGCAGCCCCGCTCTGCGCAGCCCAGCAGACGGGCACTGTTTACAAACCTGCAGCTGCCAGACACACACTGGCCTGCCCAGCCCTGTGCTGGCAGCATGCCCCTTTCCCTTGAGGCCGGCGTGCACCATATCGCTTCCCTGCCCAGAGTCCCACCCTTATGCCCAGCACACCCTTTCCCAGAGATCTCCATCACAGATCTCTATGCCCAGCCCCCACATGTCCCAGAGACCTCCCCTGCTGGCTTCCCATCACAGCTGCAAAGCACCCTGCATACCACACTACTCACCCAGCACCCTCATAGACCTCCCCACTGCCCACCACCTTCCTCATAGTTCCACAATCACAGCTACGCAGCATTCCATATTCTTGAGGAGATTCTGCACCAAAAGTTAAAAAATTCTGTGCAAAATATTTTAAAATTATGCAAATTTTATTTGTCAATAAATAAATGTGGAGGCTCCAACATGGCAGTGGGGAGCACAGGCCACTGGTTGCACGAAGGTGGGAGATTACCCTGCAGCCTCTCCCCACTCCACCCACCACAAGACAGGGACTGAGCAGTGAGGCTACACTCGATGCTGACAGAGTGCAAGGGCCAGGCCTGCCCCAGAAACACCTTGGGGTCCTACCTCCCTGTGCCAGGTGCACCAGGTGTGAGTGAGCAGGCTCAGCCTGGCAGCAGGATCCAAGTGTGGGGGGATCCAGGTGGGGGTAAGAAAGTTCTCTGTGGTGCAGTCTGGGTGCAGGCAGTTCAGTGGGAGATCTGGATCCACAGAAGCTCATTGGGGGGGTTCCAGGTGCAGGGGCAATGAGACTGCAGGGGATCCAGGTGAAGGTGTTTGGGGGAGGTGGGGTTCATTTGGGTGGGGGTCCAGGTGGAGG
This sequence comes from Chelonoidis abingdonii, assembly GCF_003597395.2. NCBI lineage: Eukaryota > Metazoa > Chordata > Testudines > Testudinidae > Chelonoidis > Chelonoidis abingdonii. Next base: position 200,601,021 of record NC_133770.1, read on the forward strand.
TGCTTGGGGCTCATCGGGGTGGTATGCAGGGGAGGTGGGGCTTGTCAGGGTGAGGGTTTGATAGGCCTGCTTAAAAGGGGAGCCCCAGTTTCTGCCAAGGGGATGCCGCATGATGGGCTCCAGCTTCCCCCCTACTCCTGCTTTCCCCATCCCATGCCCCTTCCCTGCTGCTTCATCTCCTCCTCATCCCACCCCCTTCCTGACTTCCTCTTTCCCCCTGCCCCTGCTTCCCCAATCCTCTTCTCTTCCCCATCCCATGCCCCTTCCCCACCGCACCATCTCCTCCCATCCCATGCCCCTTCCTTTCCCACTGCCTCTTTCCCCCCTGTCCCGGCTTCCCCCATCCCCTTCTCTTCCCTATCCCACGCCCCTTCTCCACTGCCCATCTCCTCCCCACCCCATCCCCTTCGTCCCACTGCCTCTTTCCCCTGCTCTCTTCTCTTCCCCAACTGACCTCACGGTGCGGGGGTGTCAGGGCAAAGTATCCAATTCAATTTTGCTTAAGGGAAGGCGATCAAAGCCCAATAGTTTCGCCCTACAGCACACACATTGTGAAGTTACTGAAAGAGTAAGGCTGAAATCTACGCTTTAGTTAATTTCACTGCACTGCACGCTGGCACTGCTATGAGGAGCAACCCCTGCGTGGCCAGTCTGCAGCGGGAGAAACAACACAGCATTGGTGCAAGCAGATGAGCAGGGTCCCTTCACTCGCTTGGGGGAACTTCATGTCCCGCAGCAAGCTCCACGAAGCCCAGCGCCCGCGAGGAGTCCAATGGGTCTGGGCACCATGCGGGTTTCCCTACAGGGTTGGAGCCCTTTGCAGCCTGCCCCATTCTCGCTAATCCCCAGCTCGTGGCTCTTCCCTAGGGGAGCCCGTGCTACCCGGCCCGCGCCTCCTGCTGCCCATCCTGTCCTAGCAGGGGGACCTAACTCCTATAAGCAGAACGCGTTCCGGGCGCGCGGCATCATGGGAATTGCAGGCCGCTCCGGGGAGAGCGGTGGAAGAACTGCATCTCCCAGGGTCCTTTGCGAGAGCGGACTACACCTCCCAGGATGCCTTGCGTCTTGTTGCGCCCACCCCCAGCAACGGTGTCTCTCCGCTTGCTCCCTCCCGGCCAAGGCGGAGCGGATTCGCTGCGGGACGCGGCGGTTTGATTCCCGGCGGGCAGCGCGGCGCCGGGGAGATGGAGCTGGCCCCGCTCATCAGGAAACTCGGTAACGGTCCCGCGCGGAGCCGCCCTGGGACATCCCTGCGGTCCGCGGCCGGAAACGGCCGTGGGCGTGTGGGGCTGCGGGGACTGAGCTGGGTCTGTGCTGCGGGGCGAGAGCGGTTCCCGACGGGCTGCGTGTCTGATAGGCGTGTGTGCGCACACCACGTGTACAGTTGTTGTGCATGACACCGGCATAGCTCCGCGCGCAGGTGTCTGCACAGACGTTATTTATCCCCAGTGCTCAATGCAAGGCACTCGTGTCAGGCACAAAGTGCGCGTCGGGTCTTCCTGCCATCCCTGTGCATGACTTAGGCCTGGTCTACACTACGCATTTAAACCAAATTTATCAGCGTTGGACCGATTTTACACTGCACTCGTCCACACAACGAGGCCCTTTATATTGATGTAAAGGGCCCTTTAAACCGGTTTCTGTACTCCTCCCCGATGAGAGAAGTAGTGCTGATGTCGGTATTACCATGTCGGATTAGGGTTAGTGTGGCTGCAAATCGACGGTATTGGCCTTCGAGCGATATCCCACAGTGCACCGCTGTGATCGGTCTGGACAGCAATCTGAACTCGGATGCACTGGACAGGTAGACAGGAATACAGATATACAGGAATAGACTCGTGAAATTTTGAATTTCATTTCCTGTTTGCCCAGCATGGAGCTCTGATCAGCACAGGTGACGATGCAGTCCCAAATCCAAAAAGAGCTCCAGCATGGACCGTATGGGAGATACTGGATCTGATTGCTGTATGGGGAGAGAAATCTGTTCTATCAGCGTTACAGAGAACGAAATGCCAAAGCATTTGAAAAAATCTCCAGGCTGATAGACAGAGCCACAGACAGTGCGTGTGACAAGCGTAATGAAGCCAAAGAATCAAAGGGATGCTCATGGAGGGAGGGAGGGGGTACTGAGGACTCCAGCTATCCCACAGTCTCTGAAAAGTATTTGCATTCTTGGCTGAGCTCCCAGTGCCTGTAGGGTCAAACACATTGTCTGGGGTGTTTCAGGGTATATGTCGTCAATTTACCCCCCTCTCTGCCTCCGTGAAAGAAAAGGGAAAAAAATTGTTTCTTGACTTTTTTATATGTCACCCTATGTCTACTGCACGCTGCTGGTAGACGCGGTGCTGCGGCACTGAATAGCAGCATCCTCTCCCTTCCTCGGTGGCAGATGGTACTATACAAAAGGACTGATAGCTGTCCTTGTCATCAACTCGTGAGTGCTCCTGGCTGGCCTCAGGTGAGGTCGGCCGGGGGTGCATGGGTAAAAATAGGAATGACTCCTGGTCATTCCCGGTAGATGGTACAGAATGGCTGGTAACCATCCTCATCATAGCAACTGGGGGCTGAGTTCCATCAGCCCCCCCTCCCCCCATGTCTAAAGAAAAGATTCTGTACTGCCTGGACTATCATAGCAGCAGGAGGCTGGATTTCTCTCCCCCGCACCGTTTAATGTCCTGCCTGGCCGGAGGCTGCCTCCCCCTCATTTTATCTCACTAAAAACTCTATGTTTCTTATTCTTGCATTCTTTATTACTTCATCACACAAATGGGGGGACACTGCCATGGTAGCCCAGGAGGGTTGGGGGAGGAGGGAAGTAATGAGTGGGGTTGTTGCAGGGGCACCCCTCGTGAATGGCATGCAGCTCAGGGCAATCCAGGGAAAAAGGGCGCGAAATGATTGTCTGCCGTTGTTTTCACGGAGGAAGGAATGAGTGACGACATTTACCCAGAATCACCCGTGACACTATTTTTGCACCATCATGCATTGGGATCTCAACCCAGAATTCCAGTGGGCGAGGGAGACTGGGGGAACTATGGAGTAGCTACAGGATAGCTACCCACAGTGCAACGCTCCAGAAATCTACGCTAACCTCGATACATGAACGCACACCGCTGAATTATTGTGCTTTGTGTGGCCGCGTGTACTAGACTTGATAGAATCTGTTTTACAAAACCGGTTTGTGTAAAATTGGAATAATCTCGTAATGTAGACATACCCTTAGGCTGGTGTTTTGCTAAACTTGGTTTCTTTCATGGTGATGGGAATGAATATAGCTTATTGTTGTTCTCTGTTTGTTTGTCGTTGTTTTGTTGTTCACCTTAAGAGAAACAACTCCAAATAGGGGGCTAACCCACTGGGCTCAAAAGGGGAAATAAGAGTAAGTAGTTCTGTCCCCATCCCCTTCTATTCCCTATCCCATGTCCCTTTCTCCACTGCCCATCTCCTCCCCTCCCCGCTCCCTCTTAAGGAGGCAAAATTGATTATGGCAGTCAAGTGTTTTTTTTGTTTTGTCTTTTAATGCAGTGCTGTTTATTTATAAAGAATGTACACAATGTTCTTTTTCTCTGAACACAGTAGAACCAAAGTAGATCGGGTTTATCAATACAGCCATTTATTTAAAAGTGAATTTAGAACGTTAGAAGATGCGCTGTTGACTCAGGGATGGAGAAAGACGTACCATTTGTCCCTGTGACAAGTAGTAGCACAAGATTTCCTAAGTCTTAGATGTCTCTGCTGAGACACCAAACAAAGCTAAGAATTGGGATGATATTGTAGATATGTTTATGAACCACTTTAATTCCTTACCACTCCTTCACCATCCTCTTCTTCCTTTTTTTGCACAGGTCATCAACTTGCAGAGATAAGAGAACGAGCTCTCAAGAATATATTGTGTAAATTAGATCATAATTTGATTTCATATGCTGATCTTGTCCAAGAACAGTTGCTTTTTCTCCATTTGCTGGAATGGTTCAATTTTCCTATAGTACCGATGAAAGAGGAGATACTAAATTTGGTGAACAACTTGTTAAAGGTGTGACTTTTGTTCTTAAAGAGTATGCATTTACAATATTATACATAAATGGAATTTACTCACACAGTACACAGTACTCTTTTTTTTTTTTTTTAAGAGTGCTTTGCAACTAACAGATTAATTTATAAATGAGGATAAGTATAATTAAAACCATTGTACAGATGAGGAAACAGACACACAAGTGAAATAACATGTGCAAGATGACACGGCAGGTCAATGGGAGAGCTGGAAAAATAATGCTGGTCACTTGATTCTCAGCGTATTGACCAGTCTCCACTTTTGCCATATAGACTGAAATAATCAGAAAAATGGAGAGCAGGGATTTGCTTAGAACAAGGTTAGAGAAAACAGTGATAAAAATGCCTTTCCTCCATTTATGGTAAAGTTTCCAGCACTGGTAATATCTACACAGAAGCATTATTGCTGAGAAATAGGGGGATAATTGCCTGGTTTGGATGAATGTAAAGAGTTTAATGGCTTGCTTCAAGTGTCACAGCTAGTCATTGGCAGAGTTGGGCATGGAATAGAATCCCCTGACTCCCAGTTCCCTGCACTAATCACCATACAACAATGTGGAAAAACATTTGATATTGAGTTGAAAAACTTTAATTTTCTGTAAGATAACAAAAAGCTGAATTTAAGGTTGATAGCTCTGTCTTTCTGATGTAGTATAGAAACTTTAAGAAATTGCCAGCATGTCTTAACTGATTGTCCTCTTTCTGATCTAGCATCCTTCTGCTGTCCGGCAATTGGTTGGGATTGGTGCAGTGGAATTCTTTTCTCAACTTCGTCATCATATGGATCCACATCTGCAGACTGTAATTGATGGGATACTAGATGGGCTCTTCCTACTTCCTTCAGAAATTCCTGCCAATTATCCAGCAGTGTCTTACCAAGGACAGCCCTTACCATCAGAAGACAAACCAGGTAATTTGTATTTTTGAAAAGTTTGCTTGCTTAGTATTTTAAAAAGAATATTCTAGTTTCCACCCTGTTTGTTTTCCCTTCGTGTTCTCTGAGCACAAGTCTCTTTGGGAGAAGGCACTACAGAGTTTTGTTTTGTGGGGCTCCTTATCTAGTGCTCTTGATGTTTGTGGGAAAGGATGATGATGTATCTTTTATGTTGCTCACTGGCTTAACCCCCTTATGTGTGGGTAAAGGTAGTGTCAGCAGCTATTCTAGCTTTGAGGTTGCAGTGTATGAGAGTGGAACAATTCTTTTTTTTTGGGCTCTTGCAGCCTTTCCAGCTCTTGCACAATTTCTCTGTGCATAACTTGTTTACTGGGCCTCTATGAGGAGTCAAGATTAGGCCATTAACTAGTGTTAGAGAACCTAACTGGTTTTATTGGTTCTTTTTTTGACAGTTCAGGCAGATTTTTCCTTCTCCAGTTTTGACTGTGTATATGAAATGTGGTGAGCCCCTCACAGCTACTAAGCTACAGTCCCTCTCCTCTGCCTACCCTAAATATCGCAATGCTGCTACCTTACAGTAACTTCTAGTTCCAGTGTAAACTATATGTGAGAAGCATGTGCTAGTTTTACTAAATTCTTTAAATCAGAAGCCATAGTTGCCTCTTCTATAAATAGTTAGCCTTTTTTATTGTAGGGAAAATTTAAAAATCAGGCTAACAGCATGGATGTCATTAGACCAAATGAGATTCCTAACTTGGTTTTCTGAAGCTTACTTTTGAGAATCTATATTGCTACTGATGTTCCAAGGGAATATTAGAATAATACGTGTGTGTGTGTATTTCATGTTTTTTTTATTATTTATATATAGCTAAAAGCCCAGTAAACCACTGAGCTGACCTGCTACTTACTTTAAGGTTGACTATGTATCTCTAAACTATTATTCTCTTTGGAAACTTTACCTACTTCGTTACAAAAGTAGAACTTCAGATTAAAGGAAAACATTTTCTGTATCTTTCAGTTTTGTTTACTTTGTTTATTTGGCAGCACTTTGTATATAGTCAGTTCCCCTGATTATGTAGGACACAAGAAGGAAACAGAGAAACCTCTTAAAAATTGGAGAATGTGATTGCAAAATTACAAATTGAGAGGACTCGGGCTAAGTGTAATATCTGAAAGGACTTTTAACTCCATTTTTCTGATAGATAAGATTTATAATTTAGGGATAAAGTAGTAAACAATTCAACCACGGAATACAGAAAAATATTGTATTTATATACAATGAAAACATGCTTTTTTTCATTTACTGCCATGTTTTGTTTGGTTTAGTTTTACCCCAAGAAGAAATATTCGCTGGATATTTTCACCAAGGCAGAAGTAATTTGCAACAGATGGAAATCCCTCCCAAAAGATCAGTTGGTATGCAATTGAAATAATTCTGTCATATATATATATATATATATATAAATAATATTCAGTAGAGGATTCTGTGGAAAATATGATTTCCAATATCTTTTAAATTACAACTGGCATTGTTGTGCCTTCTACTTCCTGCTGCCATTTTGTGAATACTGGTCTCATAGAAACTCTAGTGGTAGAGATGATAAACCTAGTTTTCATCTGTAATTCTAGTGGAGTAACAATTAAAAGTAGACATTTAGAACATTTTTAATTTTTTTAATATTTTAAAATTTAAAGCACCTAAGTCCCACTGGAAAAAGTGACTTAGGAAATTAGGCGCCTAAATACCATTAACTTGCAATGAAATATAGACTCTTATATGCCTAAGTCTTTTTTGAGAATGGGACCTAGGTGCTTTTGAAAACATTATCCTGTATCTAAATAGTAAATGGCACTAATGCTTTTTTATTTTTCTAGTATCACTGAGATAGCTATAGCAGAAACATAGCAGAAGTTCCTCTGTCACACGTGGCCCTGGTCAAACTTCCCCTGACTGGACAATCTCTTTATTGCTGTATTTGGATCTCATATGCTGGACATGTGTGCTCTTAAGCTTCTTGTGGTCTGAGTAGGCTTCAGAACTGTCTGTTCCCTTGGCTTCTTTGGCATATTTCCTGTCCATGGTCTCTGTCTGTTACCCCTTTAAGGAAATGGAGTCCTAGGGCCCCATTGCCAGTGACTCCTAGCCCCAGATGCCTCAGTAGTTCAAGCACACCCTTTTCCAGAGTTCCACCTTGTGAATTTATAGTTCACCTTTTCAGGGACATGGACATGTGGTAGCTGAGGGAAGCAGACCCAAAGTCTTTTTGCAAATGTTTCTAAACAAGTCATTCTTTACTTGAGAGAGCATAAAAGATGTACCGATCCAGAGACAACCCCCTCCGCCCCCCCCCCCCCGGCTCCCCCAAAACACTCAAAGCCTGCACACATTTCCCTGCCAGAATTTTCTCGCCACTGGGGGCCATGCCTGCAGACAGTCAGCGTCAGCAAAATGTCTTGCAGCCTGCAATCAGATTATCCTGATGGGACTCAGGTTGCCCAACACTGCTCTATATCCAGTGAATCAGACCAGCATGCTGGAAAGCAGTCCATAATGTTTAATGTTCTTTTAGTTGTGTTCTTATCAGTAGCGTGACAAGATGAAAACTAGGTTTTACAAGTTGACATTGGTGTTACCATACTTCTTTCACCAATTCACTTCTCAGCAACATATTGGCCATCATTAGGACTACAAAATTACTTAAATGCAATTTTTAATTAAAAGGTTAATTTAACAAGCTATTGTCACAAAAAGTGCAGAAATTACACAAATTACAATTAGGTGTAGAAATTGGAAATAGAATTCTTTTACGTTCAAGTTTGGGAAAGTATGTGTTTTTGCAGCAGAACAGAATAAGATTACAGATTGATGCATTTAAGGTATGGGAAATATTGCTGCTACGTCTCCTTACTGAATCTTTTTATGTAATATCAATGAGTTACTGCAACTTGTTCATTCTCTGATTACTCTGCTGAAAACTCAATGCATTGGCAGCTCTTCAAATAGATTTAGTTTAATCAGGTTTTATAACTAAAAATTCACTGTACAGATGCTACAAATATTGACTCTCCTAAAGAAGTACGTTAACATTTTTGGAATATGCTTTTTAAAATACTTTTGCTATTTTTAACAGTAAATCAGGCAGTGAAATGTTTGAAGTTTTCCACATTTCCTTGGTTAACACTGACCACGACGGATAGACATGTTCTTTCATCAAATGAAAGGTACAGTAATGAAGATTTTATAGTTTATATTTTTTACTTCATTGGATTTCAACCACTCAAACTTTGTTTTTCAGCACTAACAACTCCTGTTGTGAATATTTTTTAAATGAGTCGAGTGATTATGAAAGCTATTCTGAAGACTGATAGCAGTCATAGTACATGCTACCCACTGCAGTGTCTTAACTTTGTCCTGTACCTTTGTCTTTAGCATAAATTGCCTGAGTCAGCCAACAATGCCAATTTGGTGGGTTTTGGGATGCGGACAATTCGTTGGTAGTAACTGGAATAAGATCATGAACTTACTTTGCAAGGGCTCCCAAATCATTATTAGTAACTAACATAGATATGAATCCAGACAGCTGTAGCTATTTTATCTCAATTCCAGTTCCTTGAGCCAAACACTCCTCCTTCCTGGTGTGAAAGGCTTTAAACCTTGATGTTACTCCCTTGTTGAAAACTAGATCATTTTCTAATGATGGAATTTTAGACTATAAAAGGCTTTAAAATGTGGTAAGAACTTCTATTGCTTGAATCACTTAAGAATAGGCAAAACAGAAGATAGCATATGTCTAGTACAGAGAATAATGGAGGAAGATGGACTAGGTTACTTAACAGACCTAGTCCATCTCCAACTGATTCTTATCACTGTTTGCAGAAGAAACAGATTTCTCTACTTTTCCTGTGTGATAAATTCTAAAATCTGGAAAATCTGTTTAATGTTTTTAATTTTCCTTTTAAATCTGACAGATCTCTGGTTCATAAAAAGGACAAGGTTGCTACTTTGGCTTGAGTATTTAAAAACTATTTGTAATGAAAGAAGAGGCACAGTGGGGAAGAGAGGGTGGAGTGAATTGAAAAAGGAAAGGAGAAGAACTTGAGAAAGGGAAATTGGTGGAGAAAAGAACTTTTTTTTTAAAAGGACAACAGTAAAGCTAGAGTAAATGCCATCTGTTCTAAAATGGCTTCCTTTATGTAAATTCTTACCTGTGACTGAAATTCTCCATGTTGCTAATTTGGGTAGTGGTAATGGTAGAATTTTGTTACTGATGACGTGAGTCAATTTGTTGTTTACCATAGCGAATGACTAAGTGCACAGGGAACTTCTGATTTTCTTATCTCAATTTAAAATTCCGAAGGGGTTAAGGAAGTAGCTTCTCCTTGAGAAATCTAGGTTGAAACTTGGTGTGATCCAAATGGAATTGAGTTTGGGTGTAACATTTTGCTTGTATTGATCTTCACTGTTGAGGATGTGAGGGAGATTTCCAAACCTGATCCATTCTTTTAGGTGACAGATATGAGGAACTGTCCCAAACTGAGGTGTCATTAGAGGAGATTTCGGAACAAACTGATAAACTAAACAGTAATACGTCTTCAGGACCTGATGGTATTCACCCAAGAGTTCTGAAGGAACTGAAATGTGAAAATGCAGGACTACTAACTGTCATTTGTAACCTATCATTTAAATCAGCTTCTTTACTGAATGACTGAAGGATATCTAATGTGATGCCAGTTTTTAAAAAGGGCTCCAGAGGTGACCCTGGCAATTTATAGGCCAGTAAGCCTCACTTCAGTACCGGGCATATTGGTTGAAACTATCATAAAGAACAAAATTATCAGACACATAGATGAAAATAATTTGTTGGGAAAAAGTCAACATGATTTTTGTAAAGGGAAATCATGCCTCGCCAATCTACTAGAATTCTTTGAGAGGATCAACAAGCATGTGGACAAGGGTTATCCAGTGGATATAGTGTACTTAGATTTTCAGAAAGCCTTTGACAAGATTCCTCACCAAAGGCTCGTAAGCAGAATAAGTAGTCATGGGATAAGAGGGAAGGTTCTCTCATGGATTGGGAGCTGGTTAAAAGATAGGGAACAAAAGGTAGAATAAATACTATTTCAGAATGAAAAGTAAATAGTGGTGCCCCAGGGATCTGTACTTGGCCCGTCCTTATAACTTTCATAAACGATCTGAAAAAGGGTAAACAGTAAGGGGCAAAATTTGCAGATGATAACAAAACTACCAATGTTAGAGTCCAGGCAAGACAGGACAGCTATTAAAAAGGATCACAAACTGGGTGACTGGGTGACAAAAGGTAATGAATTTAATGTGGTAAAGCAAATAGCACATTGAAAACATAATCCTAACTATACGTAAACTGTGATGGTCAAATTGCTGTTACCCCTCAGAAAGAGATCTTGGAGTCATTGGGATAATCTCTGAATCATCCACTCAATGTGCAGCGGCAGTCAAAAAACGAACAGAATTGGGAATCATCCAGAAAGAAGGATAGATAATAAGACAGAAATATCAATTGCCTCTATATAAATCCATGGTAACACCCACACTTGAATACTGTGCAGATGTGGTCCATTCATCTCAAAAAAGATATATGGAATGAAACGTTCAGAAAAGGGCAACAAAAATGATTATGGGGATAGAACGGCTTCCGTGTGAGGACAGATTAATAAGACTGGGACTTTTCTGCTTGGAAAAGAGGTGACTAAGGGGGGATATGATAGAGGTCTATAAAATCATGGGTGGTACAGAGAAAGTAAATAAGGACGTGTTACTTACTCCTTCTCATAATACAAGACCAATGGGGCACCAAGTGAAATTAATAGGTAGCAGGTTTAAAACAAACACAAGAAAGTATTTTTTCGCGCAATGCACTGTCAACCTGTGGAACTCTTGCCAGAGGGTGTTGTGAAGGTCAGTATTATAACGGGGTTCAAAAGGGAGCTAGATAGATTCATGGAAGATAAGTCCATCATTGGCTGTCAGCCAAGATGGGCAGGAATGGTGACCCTTGCCTCTGTTTGCCAGAAGCTGGGATTGGGTGACTGGGCAGGGATCACTTGATAACCTGTCTGTTCATTGTCTTTGGGGCACCTGCCATTGGCTACTGTAAGAGGACAGGATACATGGCTTGATGGACCTTTCATCTGACCCAGTGTGGCCGTTTTTATGTTGTCAAGTATCAGAGGGGTAGCCGTGTTAGTCTGAATCTGTAAAAGCAGCAGAGAATCCTGTGGCACCTTATAGAAAACGTCTGTTAGTCTATAAGGTGCCATAGGATTCTCTGCCGTTCTTATGTTGTTTGTCCACAAAAATAACACAACCAGGAACCTTTACTTGGAAAAGGCTTTCAATTTCACTGATAGCTTTGTAAGGAAATGTCTACCTCTGATGACTTCCACTGTTCTAGTATTTCTGACATTAACTGAATTTCACCTTGATTTTTAGCTCTTTGAGAAGTAATAACCACAGTTTAATTTGGAGTACATGTGAGCTTCTACAGGATGTTATTATGCAAGATTTCCCTGCTGAGATTTTCCTTCAAAGACCAAAGATTGTTCAGGTTAGAACTACCATCAACTAAGCCTTTCCATTGGGTTACAAAACAATGTAAAGTGGGAGCTCAAATAAATTTTCCTAATAATCCATCTGAAGCTGATGCTTCTCTATTTAGATAGAGTGGACACTAATTAAATGAATATTTGGCTAAGTGGAAGGAGAAAAGGGAATTTACTATATGGCACACTTCAGAGAGGAAACCTGCATTTTAAATTTTTTTTATAGTCTCCTGCTTAGCTGTTCACAACATCTAATCTATATATACTGTGAATTGGGTTTTTCCCCCATATTTCTCTGGCTAAGGTGAATGGCAAGTATCTCCCATAAAAGTTGTTTCTAGGATGGTGACAGAGGCTCATTTGAAACTAGCGTGAAGTACATGTTTCTCCTTGGACTAATAATGTTGCCTTCAGTGAACAAAGAACTTTTAACTGTGCTTTCAGTATGATTTTGCTTACACTCGTTCAGAAGTTATTTCATTTCTGTTTACAAATTTCTGTTAATCCTTATGTTTTTAGAGCCTTCTGTCTCTACTAAAGTTGGCTTTTGGAAAAGATGGAAAACACCGCTTAGCCTTGCAGGCAGTGTCATGCCTGCAACAGTTGTGTGTCTTCTTAAGAAATAGGCTTAATTTTCACAGAGATCCAGGCTTTTTCTCCACTGACCAAGGTGTGTATATGTAAATGTGGTGGTGTATGAATGTGGAATGGATTTTTCTGAAGATGATACTTTGCATGTTTGAAAATTCCATCCTGTAGCAATGCGAGTTTGGGATGGCTGCCATGCTCAAAAATGATGATGACTCTCTTCTATCACATGTAGGCTGTGCATGCTACATGTGTTAAATAAAAAATATTTTATAAATGTTTTAGGATTCTAAAAATATTAATTGGAATTCTTTCTTATGCTTCTTCACCTGTAAAATTAGGTGTATTAGTTACTGAGAGTCCAACTGTACAGGCCTCAGATAGAGAGGAGAACTCAAATAAATTAAATTTAAAATTAAAACATCAACAGCAGCATTTAAACCTGGGACTTCTGGATCTAGAAGCAAAGCCTCATGACCCAGCAAAATCATGACTGACTTTCACTAAAGACTGAAGGACGCCCTCTCCTTCCATGGCCTATTACTCTGCCAAATTTCATCTCTTTACCTCTACCTGCTTTGATTTTAGAGCTATTTATAAAACATTGCAAGCATGTTGTTACAGAAACGCTACTTGTGATTCTGTAGTTAAGACTGAACTGAATTTTGCACTTATAGAAAGATTCAGACATTTTTTTGCATGATGAGTGGAGCACTTACTTTTTGAGTAAGAGCACCCAAATCTTTAACCAAAAGCTGACCCCAAACTTCTTTGAGTCTTAAATAACTTAAAAAAAATCTTTATTGGGCTCTGCACTTCTAGAACTTGAAGCAGAAGTACCAAAATACCACAAAATATTCATGTGAGACTTCTATTAGAATTTTACAGACCCAAGGATTATGTTTACATTGTTTTTTTTTTTTCAGTGCTAGTCTGCAATGAACCTCTGAACTTTTTGAGATTCATATGGACTAAAGTAGTTTTGTGCCAATCTCCTGTACTTTTCTCCTTATTTTTCTTACTCTGCTTTAATGAATAGTGTTAAAATTTTTTGCCATTTGTTACCCCGCTTGGACTTTTCATACTTCACTGAGTGGTCTGTAAGACTGAGAGGTGTGTGGTAAATTTATTTTTCTGCTTTTATTGCATAAGGTACAGCTTCTCAGAATTCTTCTATGTCCTATGGCCAAGAAGTAAGAGGACCTCACCATTCCCAGAATCCATCACCTGGAAGTAGTAGCCCTCGACCATCTGTGATTGGACGTACTGGTCAGCGTCCTAGAGGTGATGGCCAAGACTGGGATGCGGCGTCTTCCAGGTGAACAAAGTGGGAGGTTAAGTTAAGCCTATTGCCTATTACCAGAATTACCTATTTTGCTCCTAGCCAGCTTGTGGGAAAACATGTACAGTAAAACCCCAGAATTATGAACACCTCAGGAATGGAGGTTGTTTGTAACTGAAGTGTTCTAACTCTGAACAAAACTTTGTTCTTTCCAAAATTTACAGCTGAGCATAGACTTAATACAGCTTTGGAACATTACTATGCCGAAGAAAAATGCTGCTTTTCCTTTAATTTTTGGTAGTTTTCGTTTAACACAGTACTGTACTGTATTTGCTTTTTTTGGTCTCTGCTACTGCTTGATTGCATACTTCCAGTTCCAAATGAGGTTTGTGGTTAACTGGTCTGTTTGTAACTCTGGTGTTCATAACTTTGAGATTCTACTATAAGTCTAATTGTTGAAATTAGAATCCTAACTGGAAAAAGTCTTTAAAATAAAGAAACTTAAATTTAAAATGGTATTCACAATTTGTAATATTGTTCTGATCTCTCACATTCTGCTCTTAAGAGCAGAGACTGGTATTTTACAGATGAACTACAAATACCTGACACTCTTTCATATTGCTAAAGATAAGAAATCAGCAGTTCACTGTGTGTGGACTTGGTTTGCAGTGAGATTTGAAAACACTTCTGCTATTTACTTAACAAGTATTGAGATCGGGATTTTTTGTTTCCCTTCAACAGTTGGGAACATAGAAAAAACTTAGAGTGAGTGTAATTTAATCTGGTTGTTGTGATTATTATACACACTTATATAAAAAGTTTCTAAGGATTTTTGGCATACAAGCTTGACCACATAAAATTTCAATTGTGCATGATTTAGCCACACAGCTCAAACTTTATGACTAATTTACTGGAGACTCTTAAAATGTAAAGGTCAGTGTGTATATGTGGTACTCATCTTGGTCCAAGATTTGTAATCACTCTGGAAGAATCATTGTTCTTTTATTATGTCATTACTTGAGGATTTAAAAAGACTGAATTCTTATTTAGTCATTGGTGATACCTTTTTGAGTCATAATAGTTAGTGGATCTAACCAATATACAATAAAGTGTTCTCACATTATAGATATAGTAGCTCAGATGATTAATTTTAACTGTCTTGAGAGCTATTACTATATAAAAAAGTTATTAAATCTAGTACATAGTTTTTATTAAGCAATTATATAGCACTATAAATGAACCCTGTGCTTTTCAGCACATAGACTAAGACCCTTCCCTCTGTCCTGAAGTGTTTACAGTCTAATACTGAAAAGACTTAGCACAGATCAACCCATCTGGAAATGGCAGGGGTGGCTATCTCATTGACTAGGAAATCAACATAGGATGATTTGAACTTTTAGCAGGTGAGAGAGGGGACAGGTAGAGAACAAATGATGACTTGTTGCAAATGAAGTGCCATATTGTGACCTGTTTAACCCTGTCTGCATGCCCGTGCTCCCTTAGTCTCCTGATCTTGCTGTTCATATGACAGGTAACAGCACAGGTGTGAGAGCAGCCTCTGCTAGGCTACTGCTGTCATCCTATGCAGAAGGGTGGGAAATTCATGGAGCTTTGGGTCTGGTTTTAACGCATCTGCTCATACTGCAGTGAAAGTAACCTATGCAGTGCTCAGGGAACAAAAGGGAGCCAAGAACTTGGACTATGTCTGGGTCAGTGCAACTACTCGCTGCTTCTTGCACGAGGCTTGTGGGAAAGCCACAAATAACCCAGACGCAACATGATGGAAAACTTGAAGCTCAGCAGGAGAATGAGATGAAGTAAACAATAGAGATGAAAGAATTAAGGGAGAGGAAAAATGTTCGTTCAAAATTCCCATCCTTATGTCTCATACTATTGAACGAGAATCCTTTCTAGCCACCAACTCTTGTTCAAGTTCTCATAATCTGATTTATTTTTCTATTTGTTTCTAAATATCACACTTTCTCTTCTTGCCTAAAATCTCTGAAGCTCTGCTATCATCTCTTTTTCTATGTTTTAACTTCTATTTGGAAACCTATCCTTATCCCTTTTCTTAATACTTCTACTTTTAATGATTTGATGCATTGTCTCTTCCTCATCTCATAATCATACGTATGACAATCAGAACCATCCATTGTTGATTCATCTGTATTTTTGTTTACATTGCTGTATCGTCCTTTTATTCTCCTTCAACTCTTAAGTTCAAAGGATCTGTAGAAATACGCTGCTATCCTTTCAAAGTGCACTGGAAAGAAGGATCCATATAAAGACAATATAATAAAATGCAACCATACCAGAGATTGCTTTCTTCAAATTCTTCATAAGGGAAAATGAATAAAGCTATTGTATCTTGAATTGCTTTATAAATCCTTACAAATATTTAGTCAAAATAATGACTTGCAGAGATGAAAACAATTATAAGAAAAACCTTATATCTTTGAGCTATCTTCAGTTCAACACATCCAGCGAATCTAGGAACCTTTAAAGGTAGCTGAAAAAAGATAAAAATCAAAATGTACTGTTGATGCATATGCTTGATTGTATTGAAGATGTATTTTGAAGAGGATGGGAGAATTAGGAACTATTTATCCACTTTGTTGTATAAAGAAGGCCTGTAAAGGATTTTATGTTCCACTTGTTTTTTAATTAGAAAATCAGGTCTTTTGGGGACTGTTCTTTCCTGGAAGATTCTATGGGCAGCCAGAGAGGTAGCAGGGAAATGACATAGATAATGCCAAGAATTTATTTATTGAATGAGACTTTAATTCAGACCACTCCACTTTGGGTTATTTTGTTATTATGTAGGGCTTTTCTCCAATTACCATGGATCGATGCTGCGGCGATCGAGCCACCAATGGTTGATTTAGCGGGTCTAGTTAAGACCTGCTAAATCAACCACTGATCGCTTTCCCGTTGACTCCAGTACTTCACAGGAACGAAAAGCATAAGGTAAGTCGATGGGAGAGTTTCTCCCATTGACCCAACCCAGTGTAGACACCGCAATAAGTTAACCTAACGTATGTCGATTCCAGCTACATTATTCATGTAGCTGGAGTTGCGTAACTTAGGTCAACTTAACCCCTTAGTGTAGACCTGCCCTTAGTTTTAGCACAAACATCTAACACAGAAGGAAAAAGCTCTTTTTTGTCAAAGATTCAACACTCCATTCATTCCTGATCCACAGTTCTAGGTCCATCTTTGGAGATCTCCACTAAAACAGCCAACATCAGATTTAACATACTGTAGATTTCTAAGGAAAAAAATGTTGTGTCCCCCCCCCCCCCTTTTTTTTTTTTTGTGGGAGAAAAAGCTAGACTGCCTTTATAAATCATGAAGAAATGAAAAAAAAGTTAGTCCTTTTTTTTACCTCTTCAGGTCACTTTTTTTTTTTTTTTTAAAGACTATTTAAGTTTGTCTTGTTTGACAGTATTTAATTCCTATACTGTATTTGCTTTGTAGTGGAAGCAGTATTCAAGCTAGTGCAAACTCCAGAATAAATCTACAGTCACCGCTGGATGTAGGGCACATTGACTTGCCAGACCTGGAAAGTGAGGATACTTTAGAGTTACAGTTCCAACAGCTCAGCCTTCCTCAGTTCTGTGTGTTCATCCTGGAATATGCTGTACCTCTTCTAAGAACAGGTGAATGTATATTAGGTTTTTGTGTGTGCAGGAATACTTCTTTTCCCTCATTTTGTATCCCATACCAGTAGGAGAATCCCATAATATTTTCAAAATGGGTGCTTTGTAAAGAATTTTTTTTTTTAAAGCAGCCATTCTTAAACACATTAATCACATTATTGTGATTATTTTGTTGTGGGGTATTTGGTCAGGCCCTGTAAAGTTGGATCAGCTAATAGATCTCTGGCTCTGTTTTGCTCTAGAAAAAGGCGACAGGAGGAGATTGAATGCATGGGGAAGGAGAGAGAGGAATGTAGTATGATTCAAAGAGAGAAGAAATAGTGAGTTTGTCTGAGACAAAGTAAAATGGGACAGGGGTGTGTGGACTGTCAAGCAGGAAAGAAACCCTCTCTAAACTAAACCTTGTTTCTTTTTCTGCCACCAGCGTAGAATATCAGGGTTGGAAGGGACCTCAGGAGATCATCTAGTCCAACCCCCTGCTCAAAGCAGGACCAGTCCCCAACTAAATCCCCATGAACGTGCAGCTCTTTTTTCTCTTTACTACTATCCTTTACAAGCTATATTCATCCTCCTTATGCAATTCACATTTTTAAAATAAAAATTCATTTTATTGAAAAATTATTTCTATATAATAACTATGAAGAAAAAGATCTCTCTCTAACTAAAGCAGGTATGTCATCTCTGGGGCTAGCTCTGTAGCTTCCTGTCATGCAGCCCTGGTCTACCCGAAATGTTTCTTGGCCTTGTCCCTGTAAGAAAATATTCATGGGAGAAACGTTTAGATTGTTTTCTATATTGTTCAGACCTTTTCTTTTTTGGTAGACACAGAACTTAGGGTCCATTTTCTTTGCCTCTCGGTCCTTTTATTTTATTTTTTGCTTGGGGCAGCAGAAGAGTCAGAGCTGGCCTTGTCTTCTTGCATTTCATTAACGACTTTAGTAAAAGAAAGTGGTGATCAGATGAGTTGCAGAAAGGAAGGAGGGTGCCTTTCCTGTAAGAAATTTACGTAGCCTGTCAGTTATATTAGTTAGTCAGCTGAAAAATCGAGGTCACTTTTGACATGTGTTGTAGGTTTTGTTTTGGTAAATGGAATATCCAGATAACTTTATCAGGAAAAGTATTTTAATGGGCAATTTATCTAAATTTATTTAGGAAATACTTTATATTTTCTATTATCTGCCAGAACAGCAGAAGAAGTCTGCGTTTTCATAGTGTTAAATCCTGGCACCATTGAAGGCAATGGCAAAATTCCCCTTGAGTTCAAACGGGCCAGAGTTGCACTCATAGACTTCAATGCCAGAATGGATTATGATTATATAGTGTGACATCTAAGGCTATTTAATTGATACAGAACAGATACATTTCAAGCTAGTCTCTGGTTTTTACATGTGGCCTTTCATTTGAGTCTGTCATGGAAAGCCCCAGATTAACAGTACAGTGTTCTCTTTAACCGACGAAACATCTATGCTTTGGCAGTTGGAGGAAGATTAGTTCCCTTGGATGATGCATAAGCATACATCTGTGCAGCAGTGTGATGGGGGAGGGTTCCAGAGCCCAGCCTGAACCGGAATGTCTTCCCAGTCATTTTTAGCCTCCTGGGACTGCCACAGATCTTGTATGCCAGTATAGATGTACCCTATGTGTCTAGATCTGGGGTGATGTGATTTCTCTCTGCTTCTCTCACCTGAGGTGACGTAATTTCTCCTTACCACCCAGCCTAGAGTTGAAATTCTTTATATGGCTTTGTTAGTGTAAGTGGGTTAGTTGTATCTTGCTCTGTCGCCCAACGGGTAATAATGGAACATAAGTAGAAAACAATTTACTATATTTTCAACCTGTCTCAGGAGGTGTGAAACTGCATGATCTGGGGACAACCCTTATTTTCCCCCGTCCTCCCTTTCACAACTCTCTACCCCTCTGAGTTGCTAGTTTAGCAACAGTGTCTGAATTAGTCTTGGAACATAATTTTCGGCACAGTTTGTGGTACTGTTATTCTAAGATGGTATTTATATGCTCTTTATTTTTCTCAACTGGTTAAATTAGTAGGGATTAAATTAGGACCAAATGTGAAAAGTTATCTCATCCAAATTTTACACTGTAGTATATTTTGGCCTGCCTTGGGTAACATAAAGATTATTGGACTTGTAAAGATTTTTATTGGACTTATTAATGTACCACTTTATACTATCTTGATAGTGACACTATTTGTGTGAAAATATTGAATCTTTAAGTGGCTTTTTATGTTTTTGGAATATGTTTTTAATCAATAACAAAGTTCTTAAATGGTTCTTTTTTTATGGTCTCTAATTTACTGAATATATAATCCAGTATTTAACTGTCCAGAAGCAAGTATCAATTTTGGACTTCCCTGAATCAAAGATCTTAACAGCCACAAAGCATTCTTATGGATCAGTGGAGCAACTACTTGGCCTTTGTTTTTAGCATGTTTGTAGAATTATGCAGTTCATTATTGCATTATTTATCAAACTATTTGGAACTCTCTTGGTTTGAGGAGTTGGCAGGTGATCAGCTTTTTTATTTGAATACCATTTTGAACTATATTGTGGTGTGGGGATGTGGGAAGCTCTTGTTCACTGTATTGAACTTTTTTGGACTAATTGTCAGTAGTTACCAGGTGGACACTAGTATCTCGCAGGAAGTAAGGATGTAAAAGGTTAGCCAGTAAGCATTAGGCTTACCGTAAACTGACCTTAGCCGTTCATCCACTGCATGCCTACCAGAGAAGACCCAGACCCGGTGGTTCTGCTTATGGCTGTGGTATTTGAGAATGATAGTCAGTTTTCTCTAAAATCCCAGAGAAATGGCTGGTACACTAACTTTGCTATGCTGTTCCTCTTTCATACTGAGCAATACATTTTCCATTTGCTAATAGCGACAGGGATTCCAAACTCTGGTAGCACAACTACTACATTTTCCTTAATCAGTATTACAGCAATATACATACTGATATTCTAAACTCCATTTTACACAGAAGGGAAATTAGGTGTATCATACTTTGCTTCTAAACTTTTTTTAAATTTTTTGTGGAAGTCAATTGATAATTACAGTTATTTTTGCATACATTAATTTATCAAATTTCCCCTTGCCCTTTTAGTAGTGAAGTCTTAAATGCTTTCTAACAGCAGTTGGCTCACAGCGAAGAGGTCTGTAAAAGGACTGCAAGTTTCCACTTCCAGTTAGTTGAAGTAATTTGAAAACCTAAAGAAATCAACCTGTACTTGTGACTCCTTAGGTGAACGAGGTAGGGTTACTACTTAGTTTTCCTTGCTAAATTTAAAATTTTCATCAGACAAGGTTGAGGAAATGCTTGTCGGCATTAATTTCAGACTTTTAAGAACTTCGCAATATCTAGTTAATTTAAATGTAATAAATGACTGATGATGAATCTAATACTGTGTAGACATCTTAAATGCCATAAAACCTTATTTTGCCCTTTAAAAGGCAAAGGATAGTAATTCAGAGTAAGTCCATACTTCAAGCTAGAGTGTGAGTCTCAGCTTGAGGAGGCATATGATAGCTTTAATTGATCTTGTTCACTAAAACTAGAATGTAGCCAGAGCAGCATGACTGTGGGAAGGTAAAATATTATCTAGCATTTCTGATCGCAATGCTTGATTAGAGCTAGTGTGAGTATGTCTTCGTGAGCTGCAAATCTCACCCCCAGCTTGTAGCATAGACATACCCTAACTTACTATCCTTTGCCTTAAACCTAAAGAGAAAAATAAGTATTAATGAATCTAATAATATGTAAATATCAAATGTTTTATCAGTCATTTATCTGTTGTACAACTTTAAACGGAAGTGTAGCTGTACCGTCAGTGAAAGGTTCATTTTGCTTTTAACAGTGGGTAGGAGATATTATTTTTATTTTAAATTATATAAATATAAATAGTTCCAGATTGGAAGATTCACTAAAATAAAAGGTAAAGTTATAAATAAATATATCTTATTATAATCTTGATTTATAAAAAGTCAAAGTAAAAATTCAAACTTCCACAACTGACCTGAACATATTTCTGGACTCATTTTTCAGCTTCCCCCTACCCTTTTAAAGAGGTGGTCCCGGTATGTAGCCCAATCTTGATAAGTTTATTTTAAATAACCAATTTAGCTCCATTTAGGGCCTTCTCCTGTTAATCTGGGGCTGACAGTAGCATAGATGCATTTCTAATGCACCAGTCACTAGTATTAAAGAGCCACGTGCATATATTCAAACTTAGACCGAGCTCTTATCCCTATTTTATGTTTCTTTGGGGGAGAGGAATTAATCTCTGGCCTTGCTTTAGAAACATTATGGGGTCGTTATGCTACTTTATTTGAGAAAGTCCTATCTGAAGAAATTCTATTCATATGATTGCCATCAGTGATATCACACAGCAAAGGTCCTCTACACTGTACCAGTTCTCAAAAGTTTCACACTTATGGCTGATCGAAGGTGCTGGTGAAACTGTGAGAAAGTGGGGAAAGAATTGATATTAAGAAAGCTTTGCTCTTTTCCATTGATGGTAATACGTTTTAAGGTCTTGGTCCTTTGTTTGGTATTGGACTGGATGCTAATATGGAGTATTGTGTGATACTCTCACCATTCTGCTTTGTTTAGCAAGAGGACCAGAATATGTTGAATCAGCTGTAGTGTGCATGTGGGCTGCATAGTCATCTCCAGGTAGGGTGCATTGAAATTGTCTAGCTTGGAAGTCACAAAAGCGTGGATCACATTAGCTAAGTCTTTATCTGTGAGAGGTGGGTGCAGTCTCCATCTGGAAAATGCTCTGGCTGCTGTTGCTGTTATCAGTATTCATGAGGTTGCACTGAACCTTGAGACTTCATTCCACCTTGATGATGAATAATGGAGATGTTTCCTTCGCTAGGTAGTGAAATTATTGCTTTTGCTAATTCTTAAATGTTTTCTCTTTCCTTTTCCCACACTCTGACTTCGGTCTTACCTGGGTAGTGTGAACTGACTACTTCTTGATCAGAATTCATACACATCTAGACTCCAGATCAAGTATCAACCCTCAAGGGGCTTACTGTGGAAATGTAGCATTTCACTGCTAAATAAACATGTTAGAAACTATAACTAAGATCAGGAACACTATAGTGACTTTTCTGAGCTATAATGGGAAACTTTTAAAATTTAGTGTGTGGACTTCAGGTTTTCTTTCTGAAATACCCTCAGAAGTACAAACAAATATGTCACAAAGGAGTGGAAGCATAAGGAAGAAAATGTACCCAGTGAGTCAGTTGCAAGAAGTCCTTAAACACTGAGAATGCCAAACCTAACTTAGCCCTACTAAAGTTTTGCCCATGCTGGGAGGCAGAGCCTAACTTGTCTTGTTGAGAAAACTGCATGATGTTGAGTCCACTCCCTATAAACATGCAACAGATAAAGCAGCAGCTGTCACTTTGAAAACTGCCAGCCTTCCATCTATGCTCCATTTGTGGCCACTAATGGCTTAGCGGCAACTCTCATGTACAGCACATCTGCAGGCTTGCTATTCCAAGTTTCTTTTGCTCCCAGATTCTCAGCTGTAAGAATACATAAAGCCCTACCTCAAGGAGTCACCAGTAGGCAATGCACATTAAGCAGAATGTAACCTTCTGGTTAATGGGGACAAAGAAAAGGGACTTACAAAATAAAAGAGTAAAAAAGAAGGCCAAAAAAGGAGTGGGAGGTGCAGGGAATGGAGTAACAAAGCGAAAGGTCCCAGGTTGAAGAACAGGAGAGAGAAAATGGACCAAAAAAAAAAAAAGGAGTCTGTGACAGTAGCTTGGGATGATGGGAAAGAGCATAGCAGAATCATCCCTCTACCAGCCTTTGACAAAAAATAGGGAGCTGCTATCCTAGTACATAGGCTAGTGTGGAAACCTGTATTCTGTGTTGAAAACAAAACCACAAAGAATGGGGAGATAACTTTCTCTCCTACTTGTCCAGGTGGGAAGTTTCAGGCAGATTTATCCTTGAGCTAAAAAGATCAATCAAATAATATCTCGTCCACAGCAATGGTAAAATGTGTCTGCAATACTATAAAACTTTATATGTAAACATTCTCATCCTGTCCTTCCTCATATAGCCAACTGACTTTATTTAGCAAAATTACTATCCATGGTAAATATACATTTAGCCTTTTTTTCCAAGTGTGTCTTCTCTGAGCAACTGTTCACTAGTTGTCATCTCAGCTGCGATTTAAGCAGTTCACCCAAGGTTAGCAATGTCTCTTCACTTACAAAAATGCTAACAGCAGGCACAATAATACAGTAGAAATGTCATTGGTGGTAGCTTTTCTAGTATAGGCTATACTTATTAAAACAGTCTGGAAAATACACCTCTACCTTGATATTACGCTGTCCTCGGGAGCCAAAAAATCTTACCGCGTTATAGGTGAAATCGCGTTATATCGAACTTGCTTTGATCCCCCCCGAATGCTGCTTTACTGTGTTATATCCAAATTTGTGTTATATTGGGCCGCGTTATATCAGGGTAGAGGTGTATATTAAAGTTTAGCAGCTTCAGCACAAAATCTATTTCCCTGCTTTTTAATTACTGTAGTGCTTGATAATAAGAATTAATATCTTCTTGGTTTATGGAGGGTGAAGGAGAAGAAGTGAAAAATATCCCAGTAACTCTTCCTTATTAAATATGGTGCTGCTGTATTTAGAAGAGGAATTTATAATTTCAGTAAGCTGACCATTGTGAATTCAGGGTAATTAAAGAATCCAGGGTGGAATGTGACTTTTTCCTCACAAGAAATGTGACTGGCTGGCTTAAGTAGTCAGAATCATCAACTAGCATAGGCATGGCCAACCTGAGCCTGAGAAGGAGCCAGAATTTACCAATGTACATTGCCAAAGAGTCACAGTAATACGTCAGCAGCCCCACATCAGCTCTCCCCCCTGCCCAACCCTGCTCCCAGCGCCTCCCACCCACCAGTAGCCCTGCCAATCAGCACCTCCCCCTCCCAATCAGCTGTTTTGTAGCATGCAGGAGGCTCAGGTGCAGGGATGGGAAGGAGCTAGGGCATGGCAGGCTTGGGGGAGGGGACAAGAAGGGGTGGAGTCCGGGCAGGGCCTGCAGCAGAGCCAGAGATTGAGCAGTGAGCATCCCCCGGCACATTGGAAAGTTGGTGCCTGTAGCTCCAGCCCCAGAGTCAGTGCCTAATCAAGGAGCCGCATATTAACTTCTGAAGAGCTGCATGTGGTTCCGGAGCCACAGGTTGGCCGCTCCTGGACTAGCATATGAAGAGCTGTCTATAGTACAAAGAATGAAACCATGTTAAGATCTGAACGGGGGGTGGGGGTGGCGGCGTGGACGGTGCCTAGTACTTTTGGTGAATAGTGAGTTCTCTAGTGAATTAACTCTCAAAATGTTCTTTCCAGAAAACAAAGAAAAAGTAGACGTGATTCAGAGCTATTGCTGGATGTTGCAATGGTGACAATCGATGCTGAGTAGCATGAATGCACAAGAAAATTAAATTTACAGATTTTCAGGGTTAAAGTATTCCCTGTCTGAAAAGGGACTGCACTACTAACATTAAATCATTTATACTCTGTCTACAATTGAACTGCTGTAACATATTTCACATTTTCATTCATAGGCAGTAGTAGAGTGACAATGCAAGTTCTTGAATTACTTTCTGAAGATGTGCTTCTTATTGGTGATGCAGTATCTGAAGATGTTTGGGAGGACCACAGCCTCTTTGGGTTAGAGTTGGTGAGTCTGGAAAATTTCTTATCTTTAGACTTTGGTTAATGGTATTTAGCAGTTTGCCTTTGCTGTAGACATCAGACATTTTCTGTACTGGAGGATAAACAATTTTACTGAACTACCCTTTTTCAAACATTTAAACAGTCCGGTAATTACAAAAGGTTGATATTGCTGGCATGTTCCTCTTATTTTAAACTTTGATATGTATACTCCTCCTCCTCCTCCTACTAGAAGTATTGAAGTCATAAGAGTTTAAGGCCATAAGGGACCACTAGATCATTTAGTTTGACCTCCTATATGTCACAGGCTGTCAGCACATGAAACCCAACAACAGAAATGAGACTGAAATAAATGAGACCCACAGGGAGAGCATAGGAGGGATCAACATGCACCAGTGCTAGAGGCCTTGCAATGGTGGAGAAATGATTAAATGAGATATACACAGACAGTCCTGGCAAGGGACCCACTCTCTTATATGCAGAGGAAGGGAACAACCCCCCAAAGTCATTGCCAATCTGATCTGGGGAAAAAATTCATCCTGACCCTGTATATGGGGATCAGTTAGACCCAGAGCATGTGAACAAGAACCAGCCAGCTGAGCATCTGAGGGAGAGAATCCTCAGTGCTAGGGCACTGAAGTTTCATGTTTTATGAATACTCAGCATAAATTTTGACTTACAACAAGGGTTACTGAATATCTATTGACAGACAAATATATTTAGGGATAGGTTGTAGAAGATATACATGGATAGTGAACAGGAGAAGACAGTCTTGCTTAAGTGGCGAGATTTCATTTCCCTGACTTAGTCTTTAGTAGGCAGGGCCGGCTCCAGCTTTTTTGCCACCCCAAGTGGCAGGGAAAAAAAAAAGGAAAAAGAAAAACCCGATTGAGCTGCTGCCAAAGTGCCGCTGAGGAGGAGGACAGGGAGTGAAGGACCTGCCGCCAAAGGCTGAGGCGAGCCAGTTGAGCTGCCACCAAAGTGCTGCTGCCGCTGACCCGGACTTGCCGCCCCAACAACGGATGGAATGCCACCCCTTTCTATTGGCTGCCCCAGGCACCTGCTTCCTTCACTGGTGCCTGGAGCTGGACCTGGACCTGTTAGTAGGGCTCAGTTCATTTCCCTGACTCCCTCAAGGAGTTAACAATGTCGGTTACGCTACAGCCTTATTCATCCAAAGGGCTCAGCAGATACTCAGAGCTTATAGACGAAGGGCAGCTGGTTGATCGGTTGAAAACGCCACACTCCAGGTAAATGATTCCAGACTTGCGTCAGGATTTGCTGCCCACATTTGCAGATGTTCTTTGGTCCCCTGGAAGGTGGAGATGGGGAGGCTCAAGGTTGACCAGACTTTATAACAGGGCCCTACCAAATTCACGGCTGTGAAAAACATGTCATGGACTGTGAAATCAGACCTTCCCCGTGAAATCTATATTGGAAGGGAAGAGGCAGGACTAGGAGTGCCCCAGCTAAGGGCTCCTACCATACCCTGGGCTCCAGCTGCTAGTCCCCTCCGGGATGAGAAGCAACGAGTCTTACTCTTCCCTTGCACAGCAGCGCTCAGTGGGAAGATCAGACCCATCTCCACCCTCAGCTGCGGGAAGCTCTGGGGTTGGGCAGTAACCCCAAAGCTTCTTGCAGCTGCAGGAGGTTCCCGGAAGTGGAGGTGGGTGTTCTCCTCCCCCATGCTGTTGGGAGCGCCCCAGCTGGGGGCTCCTAGCTGCTAGTCCCGGCCAGACTGGGGAGGGACTTGTTCTTCCTCTGCATGACTGCTCATGGGGGGAGATCATACTCACCTATGGACAGTGATGAGCTGCCAAAATATTAACAACTGGTTCCCTCTTCCTCACCCCATGAGGGGGTCGTGCCCCCCCCGGGACTCCTGCTCCATCTAACCCCCCACCTTCCTTGACNCCCTGCCCCAACCACCCCCTTCCCGGTCACCTGACTGGCCCCTGCTACTCCATCCAACCCCTCCTCTCATTCCTGATGGCCCCCCCAGGACCCCTGCCCCATCCAACCACCCCTTCTCTTTGTCTCCTGACTGTCCCTGGAATCCCTACCCCAGACTGCCCCCCACCGCTCCATCCAACCCCTACTCTTTCCTGACTGCCCCTATTCAATCCCCCTGTTCCCTGCCCTGACTGTCCCGACACTAATCCACTCCCCCCAACTCCCCTGCCCTCTATCCAACACCCCCTTCCTACTCCCTACCCCCTTACCTCGCTGCCTGGAGGTGGGGGCTGGGCCGGGCTGGGGCTGGGACCGGAGCCGCTCGGCCAGAGCCAGGGCGCTCTGTCGGGGCTGGACCTGGGGGCCAGGCCGGAGCCGTGCGGTGCCTGGAGCCCTCCTCCCACTCGCGCCCCCACCCTCCTGCCCCAGCTTACCTGTGAGAAGCCGCTGCTTCCTTCTCAGCGCTCCCAGGCTTCCCTCGCGAACAACTGATTCGCAGGAAGCTGGGGAGGGGAAGGAGAAGCCGGAGGAGCATTCAGAGGAGGAGGCAGAGGCTGAGTGAGGTGAGCTGGGGCCGAGGGAAGGGCAAGGAGCTGCTATAGCTTTTGTTAATTTTAAAAGCCCTTTTTGAACCAGTTGTCACTCATGGGACAACCGGTGCTAAAAAGGCTTCTAAATTTAACAACCGGTTCCCACGAACTGGTGGGAACTGGCTCCAGCTCACCACTGCCTACGGGTACCTCCCCCAGCTGCAGGAAGCTTCACCCCCAGTCACTTCCTGCCTCCATCGCTCTGCAAGGGATCGCTGTACAGGGAGCTGTACCCCTTCTAGATGCAATTATTAGCTTGTTTAAATAAAAATATAAAGAAAAGTCAAGAACTTGACAGGATATTTTCATTGACACTTTACAGCAGCAAATGACATTCAGTATTCAACTCACTGATTGATAGATATGGGGGAGGGTTTTAGTGTAGTGTTCTCTGTTGGCAGCCTACCAGAAGACAAGTGAAATTACTTGAAAATGAGTGTTTAAAGAAGTTTTTGATTTACTTTGATCATTACTGCAGTGGATCCTGTGAAAGAATATGGAAGCCAAATTCTATATGCCAATGGTGTATTTTGTACAAGCTGCAGTGTTTTTCCTTGGATCACACATCTGTGACAATGATTCAGCTCCTCTTAGACTCAGAAACCCATAGAAGCAGAAAGAGGGCTGCATTGCTGGGAAACAGAGTTAAAAAACCAAAATCCAATTTCATCTCTTTTTAAGAAGACGACAGAGAGCTCTGAGACCCGTCATTTAGCTAGAATGGAACCTGTGGATGCATTTTCAACTGCTAATATACCTTTGGAAAAACTTGATCACCCAAAGCTGCGTGAATTCACAAAATGCTGGTTGCTTACCAAGTGTGAATAAGCTCCAACAGGACTACCTTCCAAAGGTTTTTGCTACACATTTTGAGGAGATGAAGTCACAAATTAACTCATGAAATTATTTTGGCTGAGTCCACAGATGAGCAAGACAACTACGTACTGAATGTTCTATTTGATTTTATTGCTGACAAGACCAAAGATGTACAGACAGGAAAGCTAACAGTGCTCGCTGACTGTGTTTACTTGGATGCTCTTGCTATACTACAGTTTCTCAAGTGGTAATTAAAACCATTTCAAAATATGGTGCGGATTTGTCAAAGTATCTGTTTTCATAAGTGACAATGCAACTTGCATCAAATTTTTCAAATCTGTTTTCCAAGGTCTAATGCCAAATGTTGTCCATACTACATGTAACTCGCATATAATTTTTCTCATCAGTAACTGTGGAGTAGCAAGTTTGGTAAAGATGATAAACTGGTCAGCTACATTAAAAAGATCTTTAAACAGTGCATAAGCTGCAAACGTTGATACAGGCAGCACATTGCAAAGATGACTGAAATCGGGGAACAAAATATTGTACTCCCCCCAGGGCCAGTTATTACTCACTGGAATTCCTGGTTTTTGGGTGCTGTACCATGCAGCTCACCTGAAGTACTACTGAGTTTGTCTCAGAAGAGCTTATACTGACATGGAAAATGCAGATTTTAGCAGAATTTTCAAGCCTTCTGAACAATGTTCATCTGAATGAGCAAGTTCAGTTTGTTGCCAAGAACGCCACAGGACTGATGGACTTAATCACTTGGTTCGAATCTTGGCATGTCACAGTCCACCAAGGTTACGACAAGGTAATGCATGTACTATTTTGGGCTGGAAGCACAGTCAAATGAACATCAGTCTGACAATGTTGAATTAAATGCCAGTGTTCAGCAGGAGTTTTCTTCAGTAGCGTAGCTTCAAGCGGGGGTGGGGGAGAGCAGAGGGAGTGGCTGCTTTCCCTCTGAGCACAAGTGGCGCCTTTTAAATTTTTTGGCTCCTTTTTAATTTTTTCTCTGAACGAGGGGCCAGACATAAAAAAAGCACCACCTGCTGCTCCTGCTTGAACTCACTGGGCAGAAGTCTGGGTCTTCGGCAGCATTTTGGCGGCGGGTCCTTCAGTGCCACCGAAGACCCAGAGTGTGTGAAGGTGCTGCCACCGAAGTGCTCGCTGAAGACCAGGAGCGCCGCAGCGGGTGGCGCCTTTTTTTATGTCCGCCTCCCTTGTTTGCTCCACCTGGCTACGCCACCGGTTTTCTTTCATGGCAAAGAAGCTCAGACGATACTGCTGCTACAGGGAAGAGTCAAGCGATGTAGCAAAAACAGCTCAAAAGTTTCAACAGCCTGCAGCAGGGCTCCTGAAAGCTCTATGTATTTTTGACACTGCACAAAGATACTTGTTGATGATTGATTTAACCTCCTTTAATGTAATTCCTGGCTTTGACAAGAATTGTAGGTTAAAGATTCCTGCTTATAAAAATATCGCGAAAGAAGCAGATTGTAGTTTGCCTGCGTTACAATTTTGGAACTCTGTTGAAGGCAGAATTGCTCACCTCTCAAGGCTAGATCGGTATTTTCAGACAGTTCCAATGAACTTCATCGATGCAGAGAGAGCTGTCTAAACATGGACAGGTGTTTTCAGTGCAGAGATGGAATGAAGAAAGACAATTGCTGGATGCTCCATTCTGACATTCAGTTAATGATATTTGAAACGAGAACTTTCTTTTCACTTGCTTTTGTTAACTTAAGGCAGTGGCTCTCAAGTTTGAGGCTACCAATGGAGATCACTGCTCTACAAAACCGTCTCGCATGCCCATATCTTCCAATCAGGGAGTGTTATTTGCTGCTGTAAAGTGTCAATCAGTAAAACCTGTCAAGTTCACATGACCTTGCTTTATTTTATTGAAATAAGCTGCTAATTGCATCTGGAAGTGTACATCTCCCTGTACACTTGCGTCCCTCGCATGGCTGCGGAACGATGGGGCAGAAAGCAAATGAGTGTGTGTGTGGTGCCTTTTGCAATGGTTGTGTAGGGGAAGAGGAAGTCCTGTCCTTCCCGAGCCTGGCTGGAACTAGCAGCTGGGAGCCCCTGACTGGAGCTCCCCCAGTCGCATGAGGGAAATTAGACTCATCTTTGGGAACCTACCCTTGGCTTCAGGAAGCTTCACAGTTGCTGGAGCACAGAAGTGAGAGTGTACCAGCCTCACTTTTGCATTGCCTCTAGAGGTGGGTCCGATTTCCCCCCAAGACCTGCTGTGCAGGGGAAAGCAAATCTTGGCCCTCCCTACTCCGGTGGGGACTAGCAGCTAAGAGCCCTCTGCTGGTGCACTCCGAGCAGCGTGGGGGAGATTGGACCCACCTCCACCTTTGGGAGCCTTCTCTAGCTACAAGAAGCTCTGCGGCTGCTACCTTCAAAGCACAGCTATGAAAGCAGCACAGAAGTGAGGGTGGCAATCCTGTGACCCCTCCTCCCCCTACAACCCCTTTTTTGGTTGACATCCCCACAGTTACAATACCATGACATTTCAGATGTAAACATCTGAGAACATGAAATAGACTAATTTTCAGATCCTGTGGCCATGAAATTGACCAGAATAGACTGTGAGTTTGGTAGGGTCTGTTTATAAAGGTTATACTTGGTGTTCTGGGTCATAGAATGTGTCAAGTAATATACCTACTGATCAAATGTGACAATCCCCAAGGGAAACATAATTTATTTAACCTGGAGTATGGCAGGGTGCTGCTAGAGAAGCATTAATCCAGGGATGGGCAAATTTTTGGCCTGAGGGCCACATCTGGATATAGAAATTGTATGGCAGGCCATAAATCCTTATGAAATTGTATGGCAGACTCTGCGATGAGGCTGGGGATGAGGGATTAGGGGTGCAGGAGGGTACTCCAGGCTGGGACTGAGGTGTTCGGAGGGCAGAAGTGGGATCGGGCTGGGGAAGGGGGCTGGGACACGAGGGGTTGAGGGCTCTGGCTGGGGTGAAGGCTCTGGGGTAGGGATGAGGGTTTTGGGGTGCAGGAGGGTGCTCCGGGCTGGAATTGAGGGGTTCAGAGTGTGGGAGGGGGGTCAGGGCTAGGGGTGTGGGGAACGGGGGTGTGGGATCAGACATGCAGGCTCCGGGTGGCACTTACCTCAAGCAGCTCCTGGAAGCAGTGGCATGTCCCACCTCTGGTTGCTAGGCGGAGGCACAGCCAGGCAGCTCTTTGTGCTGCCCCTGCAGATCCCGGAAGTAGCAGCAGTAGCATGCCTCCTTTTGGCTCCTATGCGGAGGCATGGTGCCAGCCTGGCAGCTCTGTATGCTGCCCTGTCTGTAGGCGCTGCCCCTGCAGCTCCCATTGGCTGCAGTTCCTGGTCAATGGGAGCTTAGAGGGGAGGGTGGTGGTGCTTGGGATGGGAGCAATGTGCAGACCCCCTGACTGCCCCTATGCATTGGAGCCAGAGAGAGGACATGCAGCTGATTCTGGGAGTGGTGTGGAAAGCCCCTGACCCTGCTCACCAAAGGGAGCTTGAGGGCTGGATTAAAAATTCTGACAGGCCGGACATGGCCCACGGGTCATAGTTTGCCCACCCCTGCCTTAATCAGCTCCTGTTACTCCAGCCCCAGTCAGGGGGATTGGATTAGGGCTGGGGCTGATGCTTGTCTGGTAACTGATCACAGCTGCCAGACTTGTTACCAGGAGCTATAAGACTGGGAGGAAGTGAGACTAAGGGCGTGGGATGGGGACAGGGACAGGAGTTGAAGGTCAGATCTAGACTCAGAGGGAGGTGAGAGTCTCCTAGTCTGTTGCTGGCCAGGCCTGTGGTAGGCCAAGCTGTTGTAAAAAGCCTGAATATGGTTGGAAACAGGTGGTGGGGACTTGATCGCAAATAAAGAGCATGGGTGTTGCACCAGCCTGAAGTGTCCCTGAGTCTCTGAGAAGAGGGAGAGAAGGGCCAAACCGGAGGGGCAAGGCATGTGCCCCGTTACATGGAGTTTAATCAGAATTTGATTAAACAAAAGTATGGTGTGTGGTTTTATAAATACATAATTCACCACGTTAGTCATAAAACACACAGTTGAAAAGTATTTTTTTCAGTGACAAACATATAATATGCCGGTGTTCAAAAACATTTTTTAATTGCTGAAATGTTTATACCTCTCCATGCATGGCAAAATGGTGGATCACAGTGAGCTGTTGACCTCTACCCAAAATGTTTTGCTGTCTAAAAGAAAACAATAGATGTTTCAACTAGGAAAATTTTACTATGATTGCTGTGATTATCAGACTGATCAATTAAATGAAGTAGTTTCAGGAAGTTAATTGTTACATAATTTTAAGTGCTGTCCTCTTAAAACATAACAAATTGATTTTGTTACTTTTAAATGTTAAAGCATTTATTTAAGATCTGGTCAATGCCAGTAATTTTGCTTTTAATGTTTAAATAGATCAAGATGTTCAAACACTTGTGCTGTTTTGTTGAACTATATAGGAAAGTGTAAAGATCCTTCTAGGAGAGGCATGGCTTCATCTGGTGTATGTAAAAAGATTAAGGACTTGAAAGATTAATTAGAAACAGTAAAATTGCCATGTGCATAGTATTAGCAAACTGCCATATAGGTGAATGAAATTGAACTAAATTTAAATGTCTAAAACCATACTAAAAGTGGCAAAGAGTTCTGTGGCACCTTATAGACTAACAAACGTATTGGAGCATGAGCTTTCGTGGGTGAATATCCACTTCGTCGGATGCCTACATCCCTTGACCGCGCCTCTTCCTGCCGCCCCCATTGGCCTGGGACGGTGAACCGTGGCCAGTGGGATCCGTGGTCTGCCGAACCTGCCGATGCAGCCGGTAAACAAACTTGCCCGGCCCACTAGAGTGCTTACGCTGGCGAGCCGCGTGCCAGAGGTTGCTGACCCCTTGCCTAGAGTAAAGGGTGCATTAATAATGTTTACATGCTGGAAACATGCATGTTGTCATTTTATATAAAATTGGCTATGATTTGTATATCCTTTTGCTGCAGAGTTGTTTTCCAAAGTCTAAACTTTCTTCTTTTTTAAATTCTTAAAAGAGAACTGTCCAAATGTGACCCCAGGGCAATACTCTTCCTGAATAGGTTGACAGCGTGAAGCAACAGCTCTGAGATGTGTGAAGTAGCTTACTTACCCCTGAGTTCATTCTGAAAGCTAATGATGTTGAAATTGTTAACTATTTAAATGCTGATTATCTAGATATTTCTATTAATATTATGTGCTTGTCCCACAACCCCAAATTCCCTTGGATAGCAAAACTCCCAGCTGTTTGCTAATAGGATGATGAATCATCTATCTTTCTCGACCACTTTTATAATATGATTTATGACAAAATGTGCAGCACACTAAAAACTTGCAGCAGAATAAAATTTAAAATTAACATCCAAATATGGAATAGTGTACTGATTGTTATTTTCATATCTGACCCAGTAACACCTTTTTTAAAAAAAAGTTTACTCAAAGTTGATTTAATCAGTTGATTCTCAAAATATTGCAGAAATCAGGGCCTTGTCATAGAGTTTGAATTTAGTTTTCAATTGAGTGCACAGAGCTTTGCCTTTAACTGTAAAAATGTCAACAGTTGTGAAATGTTGCTATTGTAGCGTTCACCTCTTAATAATTTTAATTTTACAAAATTTAAAACATCTGACATGAAGTGATGGTAACATGACTGTAAATAATTATTTACAGGATCAAGTCAGTGAATGGCAGATTTCCCATTGCTTTAACCTCCTGGAAGCTAATGTTTTCAGTCTTTCAAGCACAGTTATAATTGAGCAATATTAAGTCTATTCTGAAGTTTCTTTATTGGAGATTTGATATTCAAATAGTTTTAATCCTTTGACTAGATATTATTGGACTTGGATGAATTTGCTCATGTGAGAGAGACAGATAATACAGTAGGAACAAATATTTCTTTACACACATCCGCAAGAGCACTTCTGTTCTGAACTGCCAGCATCAAGTCCTGAATCTTTGCTGACTAAAAAGAGCCAGGCATGTTAAATTTCATGTTGGAGTTTTGATTTGGTTTAAGTTCCAGTAAGGGTTTCCTAATTAGGAAATATGAAACTGAGCCTGCAGAATAGGGGAACAAAAAGATTTGCGGTAAGGGAACTGTCTCATTCCTGTCTTCGTTGTTGGACCTGAGATGATGATTTTGGGAGACCAACTGTTTAGCTTGATTCTCTATTTTAGTGCTACATCAAATGAAACATCTTTGTCTTTTACCAGGATTTTTTTTGAAAAGTAAATGGTGACTTGAAGTCTTTTATAAATCAAGTTTTGAGGACTTCAGTAACTCAACCAGAGGTTGTGGACCTACTAGAAGATTGGATGGTGAGGTTCTGTGGACTGTGTCGGATGTCAGGCTAGGTGAATTATGATGGTCCCTCCTGGCTTTACAAGTGTATGGGTCTATAAGAGTCTTTGTTTTGGATTAGTTCTGGGGGAGTGTCTCTTGTGACCCAGAAATGCTTATAAATTTCCTGGGCACTTGGTCTTTTGTATTTTCCTTGTTTTAGTCACAGCTTGACAGCTCTGTGAAAAGGGATCCTATTTTTTTTTCTTATTTCAGATTCTCTAGAAGAGAAATTTGATTTTGGTAATCCCTTCAAGAACTAGTAGTGGATGCTTCAATGCCTACCTTTGTCTTCTACCCATGTTTCTGTTCTCTCAGTCCTTTTTTGTTGTTGTGTTTCTGTTCTCATTGGTGTGTGGAATGCTTCCCAATTGTTTGTAATGTGGATTTAATTAGTGTGCTGTTTTCCTCTTCCAAGTCAGTAATGTGAATCTAATTTTTTGGGAAATAGGGGGCCTGATAGTATAAATTGTCACAGGCTCAACTATTTGTACAACTAGCAGGGATGTGACTGTTTTTTAGGAGTAATAATTCTTGATTCTACCACTGAGTTAAAATACTCTTCTTATGTTCCTAAACCAGGAAATCAAGCTACTGTATTAGTGAGGCAAGGAGAAATAAATTTTCTGTATTTTTTCAGATGAGTATGAATCCTTTTCATCTGGCTATATAACAACTCTAGACAGTGTTTACTTTGGAAGAATTATTGTTCGGTTCAGTTATATAGCTAAGTATCAGATATCGTTTCCACTTTCTAGATTCTAGCAAACCAAGCTTTACTAACGGTTCACAGTTCAATCCATTCCTCTCTCTCTCAACATCCAAAGAGCTGATTTCATTTGGTAGTGATCTCCATTCACCAGTGATTCTATCCATTCCTCTTCTGTGCTAGACTTCTAAGCAGTTCTAGAAATCGCTTATTGTTTACTGGTAGGGCTAGCAGACATAACAGAAACTTCTGATGTTCTCAAGACTCCCTTTTTTACTTACTAGGATAAAACAGACATTCACAGATTTAAATTAGATCCTAATGTTTCTAGTACTGAAATAGACTTCAAAATGTGTTTATGCAAATATTACAGAGTGATAAAAAATCAAAACAGGATGTATGAAATACTGATTAGATTATTTTTCTTTAAAAAATAAAATAAAACAAAAACAACCCCCCTCTCAAATCCCCAAACTAGTGTACAGAATCTCTAAGATTTGTTCTAGAACTTTTCAGAACATTTCTGTTTAAATGCCAAAATACAGTTCAACTTGTGTTATATTTCTGAATAATATAAAGAATAATAATAGAATGTTGACACTTTGCTTAGTTGTGGTACTTATATAAATATTTCACTTTTGTTCTTGTAAAGGTACTGCTATAATAGAGAATGATTGGTGATGATGCTTTCTGTTGATAGGAATTTATATTGTATCTTTTTGTTTTCACTTGCAGAAAGATAAGCTGCTTATGGTCCTGGGTTCACTTGGAGAAACCATATCCTACCACAAAAGTAACATCAACTCAGAGCAGCCTGAGCTGATGTTAGTGCACCACAGAATGGCGTTTATTAGCATTTCACTTTTCACCATGCGACTGTTGCAAACACTTCTCCCTGTAGAAAAGGTGAGGGGGAAACAAAGTTAGTAATGAACTGAATATTGTTAATGCTCTGGCCGTTGGCCGTTGGAATGTAGGGTGGAGTAGCATTGTCACTTAAATAGTACTTACTCTTGAAGATTGTTTAATTCATCGTGACTGCCACTAGCACTGTGCATTGATTATAAATGCATCATTTCCAAATACGGTACCTGGAATCATATTAGATCTGTAGATTAGGTTATGCAGCAAAAATATTTTAATTGACCTAATTGTGTGATTGGCTTACAGAAGGTTTATTTGCTTAGATTGATTAACTGGTAAGTCTGTTAAAAGGATACTTATACAAAAGCATAATTTTATCACAGCCATGTTTTTCAATCTATTCCAAGAGTTGTGTGGTTTGCCAGACTATGCTGCCCTCTGCTGGTTAATAGCAAACTGAATACTGTTCAGATAGAATTATTTTTGCTTCACTTGCTGTATATATTTAAATAATTGAACTTTTGCTGATGCCTAGACCATTATATGCCATGATGATACCTTATATTTTGCAGTAACCTTAAAGTTTTACTGTTTGCAAAGAATAATTACATCATGATAAACAGCCCTGCAATTATCTATAAATTGTAGACAGTCTAACCAATTGGAGCTCTATTTAGGAGTGGAATCTTTAGAAACCTGGGAAGTTTTTGGTTTATATTTAATAACTTGTCTCTGCTTAAACAATTTTTCACTCCTGTGTTCTGCAGTGTAACTTTGGTTTTTTTCAAAAGTTTTGCAACTTAACATTCATTGTCTAGGAGGATCATTTAACTGATACAAATATGATTTACCATGAATTATATTGTACTATTTAATGTATATGCCTTCTCTCTAGTCCCTAAAAAATGTGCATTTATATCAGTTTTTGTATAAACACTATTTTCATTACTATCATTTTGTGTTCAGCAAATGGTTTTTTGTTTATTTTTTATCTTGTATATTGACAGGAGTTGAGCAATATAGCTTTCAGACTCTGAATTTACTAATTGCAGCTGAGTTACCACTTATTGCAATCAGAGCAAGTTCTCATCTGGTAACATGTTGCAACATCATGCAAATGTAAAGATGCAAGTATTTTAGGGATTATAAAGATACCTGTAATGATAACATTATAAAGGGCAAGAGGCTCCAGGACTAATTGAGTCTGTGTTACCATCTGGTAGTTACTTATTAGACAAAATTTAACAAATTAGTGGAGGATCCAATCCCATGGCTGGACTATATATATAGTCCTTTTAGGAAAAACCGAGGGGAACCTATAGGTGTAAGTCTGTGCTGAAGTTTATATATGTATAATATATAATATATAAACTTCAGCACAGACTTACACCTATAGGTTCCCCTCGGTTTTTCCTAAAAGGTCTCCATCTGCAGCAGATGATTTGCTCAAACTTGTGCAATTTGGAAGTCACTTTTCAGATCTTCTGTTTTTTAAAAAATACTAAATAGCAGCACTGAGGATTGCAATGGTTAAATAATTCAAAAGTTAAATTTAATAGCTAATGTTTATATTAATTTTTCCCTTTTTCTCCCCCGATCAACTTTTCTCAAGGCCAGCAAAGTGTTACCAGAGAGCTTGGTGACAGCTTTATTTCTTCTTTCCTTGGACATGCCATTCTCCTTGGAATATCCAAATATTCATGAGTCGGTGGTAGCCTATTTGGAGCAGATGAATTCTGAGAACTACAGTATTTATAAACAAGCTGCAGAGGCTGTTCATTCAATTGAGTGCACCTGTAACTTTATGATGGATGTCCATAAGGAGGTATTGAATTTTGGTATACAAACTATTCTGAAAAGCCTTTTGAAAATTAAAAACAAACAAAAAACTAGAGAGCAAAATATTTAGGTGTGCGAATATTGATTGTTCTGTGTTGATATGTGTACTTGTCTGACATGAGAGTAACAATCAATTTCACTTAATATTAACCACAAAGTTGAGAAAATCTGGCAAATGCAGGAGGAAAAACTAAGGGGGTATTGCTGTGTGAATTTATAAGCAGAAAGGTATGAAAGTAAGAGTAGCATATTTTAAAGGAAAAAATTCTGTAAAGTAACTGTGCACTATTTGAAATAACTTAGAACATTTTATATTCCAAGCAGTCCAGATAAGATGGCACTAACAACTAGGTAAAGACCTTTGAACTCTCATTATGCTGCTAATTTTGAGAGAGAGATCATTGTTATCTTCATGTGTTTTATAGCCATTTACTCCATTAGGTACTCTATTCCTTGTCTCCTTGTTAAGGACATAAATGTGTTTTATAGTATTAAATGATTCCAGTGTGGTACTAACATGTCCTCTTCCATGACCCAGTGTAAAGTTGTTCCTGTTTGTACAGACTACTACATTCCTTGTTCTGTTAATAAAACCAATAGAGAGAGGTTACATCAGGCACAGTACCAAAGAAGTCTAATCTTATTTCTGGACAGAAGTATCATCATGTGGTTAGAATGCTGAGTTAATTCATCAGTTACATACACAGATTTAGAAACTGAATTTATGTCCTTGTACTTAACATCCAGCTTAACTAGCTCTTAAAATTTAAAGTTTTAAATGATTCATATTTAATACCTAACTTGAAAGGGTTAGCCTTAACAAATGTACAGAAATACAATATTTTGTGTTTTGATGAGATTAATAAAGTTAGTTCTAGTACAGATAATCTGGATTAACAGTGTAATACTTTATAGACCCCCAGTTAAGAAAACACATATTGATCTTTACTGTTGTCTTGAAGGGCATATTTCATTATTAAAATACCTTAAATATTAAGGGCTCAGGAATATTTTGAGATGCTCTGATGTGTTATGGTCCTAATGCTGCAAAATGCTGGGCACCCGCTGTTCGTATTGACATTAATGGGAATTGAGGAAGTTCAGCACCTGTGAGGTATTTAGCAGCCCACAAGATCAAGCCCTAACTATGGGCATTTGTACTCGCTAACATGGACAATTGATCACATTGTTGTAATTTGTTTTTTAAAGTATTTAATAGTAACTGTAACTTGTTATCCTGGTTAACCACATGGAATAGTGTTATTTTCATTGCAGAGAGAGATTGAGCCTGGTAATTGGTGGATTCCACAGAATTTTCTAGTACTCAGAATGTATAGAAGTAGCTTATTTTTTAAAATTAACATTAATAATTGCCTTTTTTTATTTTTTATTTTTTTTTTAGGGAGAAAAAAATTTCTTTGAACTAGTGGAATTGGCAGATCAGGCCCTAAATAGTCTTCCTTATCATCAGCACTTTCCCATGCTTCAGGAAATCATCCACATTTGCTTGAATATGTAAATAAATTATTATTTTAAATTATTACTGTTTGAGGAAGTACACTGTTTTCTTTGTATAGAAGAACTGTGTCCCATATGTTGCAGGTGAAGTGTGGGATCTTCAGTTGTTCTAGATTACGGTCTTGTTCCCATCATTAATTTATCCAGCCATATCTTAAAAGAAAAGAGCTGTGCAAAGTTTTGTCACTAAACTAATTACAAAAAGGGGTAGAGCATTTGGATTTTTTTTTTTAAAGGCATTTCAAATGTATTTGAAGGTCAAAGCCACCATTTTAACTCTGACATTATTTGAAAACAGATTAGAAAGTAACTTTAAGGAGACTTGTTTAAGGACAACCTGGCATAATTTTACATTTGAAGCTTAAATGTGATAATGAGGAATTTGGGGAGTAACCCTTAAAACTTTTCTGGTAACCCTTCTCACTCCTGCGTTGTTGTCCCTCCTTCCCCTTTTGACTGACTTCTGCTTTGATTGCCATTTTGGATATTTTCCAGAGACTATTTTTTTTTTTAACAGCAGTTATTCTAGCATAATTTCTAAAGGAAACTCTTTCTTATGTTGTAAATTCCAATGGGAGCTTATTTACCAAATATTTCTTTTAAACGTACAATAGGTAAATATTTCTGCTAGTCTGTGGTTCCCTAAAAGGAGATTCTGCATTGTAGTCTTGGTATGAAATTCAAATCTCAGGTGGCTAATTATACTTCAAAATTCTTTTCATGGCCAGCGGGTATCAAAGACTGGGGGATGCTGTGCCTCCCCAAACAGCCTTGTGTGGTCCTGCTCATGCTCTGCCCCACAGACCACCTCCTGCTTCCTGTTGGCGCTCTGCGGCTCTACTCCATGGCTGGAGCCCCGGGTTGGGGCTGGTGCTGGCCAGGGTCTCTGGGCAACGGGAGCTGGTGCTTGTGCTGCCCACCCGCTACCCGCCCGGCGTTCCGGGTCTTGGGTCGGGGAGGCCTCTGGCTGCTCACCTAGTGCTCCAGGGCTTGTGGGGGGGCTGCTTGCTTAGCGCTCCAAGGCTTGTGGGTGGGGGGGCATACCACCCACCTGGCGCTCCAGGGCCTGGAATAGTGCCACGCACCTGGGGTTTGGGGCACTGAAGTGGTCTGGGGATGGGGGTGGGGTTCTGATGGCAGGTAGGATGGGATGGGTGGGACCTTGAGCAGAAGGGGTGGACCAGGCTGGAGACTAGCCTCCCTGAGCCCAGGATTCACCCTCTGCCCGTGATTCTTTTCATTTTCACATACGTAGTTCATTTGGAAAGCTGTGGTTTCTGACAGTTGTGAGCAGGCAGGAAACAACACATTTCATAGTCCAAAGAGACATTTCTCTTCATGCTGCCTGACAGAAAATGTGAATTCCAGTCCTCTATTTTCTGCTGCTAATTAGGTTTATATCTGATAAACGTTTATTACTGCTAGTGGATTTGCTACTACCTATTACTGTTAAGGAATCACTTAAAGAAGGTGTGATCCTTTTTTCAGTATCCATTGCAATCTTGAGAAGTATAGACTGCCAGATTCACTTTTGTTTCTGGTCATTTTCACTTCTTGGTCCTTGTGTATTAGTGCAAAGTCATTTCAGCTGTTAGCTCTTTTAGGAAAGGTTCACTTATAGAAAAAGTTTACTGAAAGTATTAACAAAGGCACAAACATATTTTTGAATCTGTATTCAAGTAATTGATTTAAATGTTTATTACTGCAAGTGGATTTGCCCTACCTATTAGTGCTAAGCAATCACTTAAAGTTGTGCTCCTTTTTTCAGTATACATTGCAATCTGGACATCGACTTTGTGGTTTTAGTTATGTTCGCTCACTTATATGTACATTGTTTTGATCACATGCCAGATTTATACAACTTAAACATAACTAAAATGTGAAAAATATCACAATATTTATATATTTTTCAAATTTCCCAACCAGGATTGCTAGTCTGATCATCTGTAGTGCCACATTATATCAAGGTAAACTTAAGTGAAATGTTCACAAATGTGAATATCAGTATAATAAGTTGCAGTTTTACAATGTTGGGGGAAAATTCAAAATGATCTCTGAACTCTCTATCTATTGAGTCATTTCCTCTTCAAGATGATGACCAACTGTACTTTAGAAGGAACGTTGCCTGTGTGCCCTGCAGTACACTGGATGTCATGATAAATTTTGCAGAAGTCCTCCATGTCTTACTCTGTAAAACAAGCATGTTTATCAGTATGGTACAACAAACCGTATAGCAGCTAATTTATCTTGGATATTTAACTGTTTCCACTTGTAGCTGGAAGTCTGCCCAGGCTAACCCATTGCTGCAGGCGGAGAGTCAGAAGGTGCTTCTCCATCTGTTGTCCCATCCTCTGCTGAATA
The DNA here is from genome assembly GCF_003597395.2 of Chelonoidis abingdonii. Lineage (NCBI taxonomy): Eukaryota > Metazoa > Chordata > Testudines > Testudinidae > Chelonoidis > Chelonoidis abingdonii. Next base: position 200,642,833 of record NC_133770.1, read on the forward strand.
TAAAATCTGAAGCTTACCATTGCTGTCTGGAAATTGTTAAGGTTAGAGCTACAGATGGGTTTGAAGAAAATGTGGATTTTTTTTTTTTGGTTATTTATCAGTGGTTTTACAGCTTAGTCTGTTTCCAGTCTGCTATATATTGGTCTGGATTTGAAGATTGATGTTTTACTTGTAAAAGAGTAAAGTTTAACTGGTTTGGCTATAAATCATACTACATATAGTGGCTGGGATTCATATTGTTAGAAAAATCAAAATAATGTGTTTAGGTTTTTTCCAAAAACCCTCTCAATAGCCTGCATCTCATTAATTTTAGCTCCCTTATAACAGATTAAAATGTGATATTTAAATTAAATTTAGATCACAAATGAGTTATGCAGTCTAATTAGCTTGGACATTGAAGCTAGACTAGCGAAGTTCACTTTTGTTTCTGATCATTTTCCCTTCTTGATCCTTGTGCATTAGTGCAATGTCATTTGAATTGACAGCTTTTCTAGGAAAGGTTTATATATAAAAAGTTTACTGAAAGTATTAATAAAGACACAAACATATTTTGTGAATCTGTATTCAAGTAATTGATGAAGGATCTCTTTAGACTAATAGATGACCTGAAAAAACAACATAAATTCGTTTGTGTTCTTTTTCTTCTTTATGACTGAAATATCCTGTTTAAAGAGTTTAATTTAAGACAAGTCAACCTTTTTGTTTACATATTTGTACCTAATTTTGCCTTTAAAAATATCAGGAATATTAAATCTTATCTCTCCATTTTTCTGTGGATATGTTTTATGGAT
>NC_133770.1:200648623-200664067 GCF_003597395.2 Chelonoidis abingdonii
GGCCCTCTATCCCATCATTCCAATTTTACAGGTACCTGCAGCTTTTTTTAAAGCACAGTTTATCTTGAGTTGAGGTTGATTACTTTACCGTAAGAACACTTATACTGCAACATTGTTATGTTACACAAGGAGAAGAAAATTCAGCAAGGTAGAGGGTGGAATAGATGAGCAAGTAATATTCATTTGAGTAGGCCAAAATATATGGGTGTTAAATAGGGGACAGTTTTGTATGTATGCTAAGCAAATATGGGAAGTTCATTGCAACTGAAGAATCTGGTACACCTGTAGAGATAAGACAAAATGGCAGACCATTCTTCCCTGTGTCAATTCAGAGCCCAACTCTTTCCATCAGCCCAAATTCTTGCCTCCAGGTTCAGGAAAACTGAAACTTTAATGTATTTCTAACATATATCTCAAAGTATTTTTTTACAAGTTTTTCTGCCTTCAAACCTCCCAGACCAGAGGAACACTAAAACAAAACAAAAAACACCAAACTGTAAATGGAAAAAACCCAAGAAGCTTTCCCTTAGGAAATCTTTTTAGGATCAGGGTCTCGTATACTACAGTTTGGAGCTTTAGTCTCTGTTTGTTTTTTATTCTATTATGTCTGCTTTTTTTTTTGCCTGAGAGATCTTAATGTAAAGGAAAATACAACAATTTTTATTGCAGTTATACAACATTCTCATCTTTCAGAATGGAAAAATACTAAGTATCTGTCTTTCTTGTCAGTGATTTGATGTCAAGATTAGAGACCAAAAAGTTGTGCAGTAGCTAACCACATGATCTTATTTGTTTCCCTTAAGCTCCTTCCTCCTTTTGCTTGTCATAGGATTTATTTAGACTTGAATTTTGTAGTTAATTGACAACGTATTAACTAACCCAACTATATTTGAAAATAGACACAACAAGGAACAAAGGTTCATATCCTGAAACAAATGTTCATGAAGTGTCTATGGTAGAAATTACAATTGTGTTCGTTAATATGTAGTTATCAACACTTGTTAGAGCATGACTGAAAATTCCAGTGTAGATGAACACACATTCACTTATGGCATACTGCTCAAATGAGATTGCAAGCTTTTTGAGGGAGGAACTGTATTTTACTGTTTATGTAGCATCTAGTATAATGGACTCCAATATAGATTGGTGCCTGTCGGCGCTACTACAACATAGATTGTAAAAATAATAAGGATCTGACCACTTTTGCTTTATTTTCCCTCATTGTTTTTTGCGTCTCCTAAGTTTGGACATCTGTGGGAGGTCCTTGATTATTCAAATTTCATGAAACTTAGTGCAGAACAGACCTAAATAATCTTACTATGTATTGGCACGAATTGACTATCCTCCATTAGGGTAGCTTGTCTTTTTGAAACTCTTCTGTTGTCTTGATTAAACATAATTAATGACCCTTACTGTCCTGAGACCTTCAGCCAGTCTCATGCCCTGCTTTTTAAGCCAGGGTTTGTCTACATTAGCTGTGGGTATGATTTGCCGTTTGTGTAGATGTACCCACACTACCTGTGCTCTAGCTAACTTGCTAAAACCAGCAGTGATGATGCAGCAGCATGGGTTTCAACATGGTGTGTCCAAGCTTCCTCTTCTTCAACCCCACACCTCCCTATGGATGTACTTGCTGATGCAACCTGTGCTACCTCATCCTCACTGCTGTTTTTAGCAAACTAGCTAGAGTACAACTGGTGTGGATATGTCTACACCAGCTATAGCTTGTATCCCTGCTGCAATGTGGACATGCTCTTAGAGCAAAAGGTATCTGCTTATCTTTACTCCCTGTTCAATCCGACAAGAACTCTTGCCCTTCTCTTTTCTCCCGTATCCTACTTGCTCCATCCTGTATATCTGTGTCTGGTGCTAAAATCTCCCTTCTACTACGTGCTTCTACTCCTACAAGCTTGTACTTCATGTTATGTCTGACTCTTCTTGATTCCTTCCTTTTGCCTAATCTTTAAGTACACACGGTCACCTGTCTTCCCCCATTTTCCTTTAAATTTCTTACTTCTGGGCCTACTTTTCTTCCTACATCTCCCTTTTCCTGAACAGTTTCCATATTTTTTCTATTTTAGGCATTGATCCTTTCAGTGAGCTATGTAAGAATAGACACTTTCATGGAGCCTAATCCAAGCACAGGGGCTTCAGATTACAATCTCTTGAGTGCAAATAATGTCCTGTTTGTGATTTGCTATGTAAACATACAGTGCAGTGATTTTTGTTAGATAACTAATGGTGGGTTGTTTTATCATGGAAATGAACACTTTTGTGAGTGCTTTGAATATATTCTCTCCCCCAAAATGTCTAGAATTATTTTAAAACAATTTTTCCCAAGCTATTAAATTTTTAGGGGTCTGCAAATAAAAAAAAAAAGCTAAAAACCACTGCTGTAGCCCCTCAGGCTAGAGGATCCAATGTTCGCAGACTCAGAGGGTACTGTACCTTATGTCCCCTAAGCGATGGATAACTCAAATGTCTTTTTGCTCTTATAGTACCCAAAGTCCATTGTCTCAGCCTCAAGAGTCACGAAGGATTTCTAAGGAGCTTGCAAAGCTGCTGCTTGTTAGCTTGATTGCTTTGTTTACCTTATATGTAAATATTCTTTCCTTGTTCTCTGCCTGTAATCAAGCCAGTCAGACAGGTGAATCCACGTATCTTCGTCTAAGGCAGACTGGATTTATGCGCTGCCTCCAAAACACATATTAAGAACATATTTCCAGCCCGCGCGCGCACACATCTTTGTACACAAACTGTACATATATCAAGTGGTGATATTTGGGACCAGCTTGTCACCAGTTTATATATGATACTTTATGGCATATCTTTTAGATACACACTATGACAACAGTGTTTGTGGAGGGGATAGTGAATATGTCAGGGCTGATCTGAGTTACAATATGGTTGGCTTTCTACTAGTAGGCATTGAGAAACTCTTACAGTCACACCTGGTTTTTATGGAAGCATTTTATTTTGCAGAATTGAAATGATTAACTTCCTGAAACAAAGTGACAATTGCTAAAATAGTCCATCTTCTATTGTCTTAAGATAGGTGGCGTCCTATTGTTTAAATTACTGGGTTGTAAGAATTCAACTTTGGTGTGTTCTGGAAAGGTAATCATTGTCTAAACTTGAATTAGAAAGTGTGAGAGGCAATTCCTTCCCCAGATGTACTTAAGGGGAAGAAGCAAGACTTATGAGCTGCTTGCTTTACGTGCGCTTCCAAGACTGTTTCGTATGAAGTACTTAGTACAACTCAATATAATCTTACCTGGAAAACATAGTTTCCATTCATACGACTTTGTGTTTTGTCAAAAGTAGATATGCTTGTTTCTTATTTAAAAACCTATTCACCAGTTTGTCTAATTATTTTTAGGGTTATGCAGACACAGAAGAGACACTGGGTAACTGCATCCTCAGTCTAAGCGAAACAGCTTCTGACAAAGGAGAAGGGATTCTCCCTAGAACTACTAGATTAAGGGCTGCTCTACGACTTCTCTTCTCAAAAAAGCAGTTGTGAGTAGTAATGTCCTGTAATAATTTCAGCTTGTGATTGATGCGTGATATTAGCAAGTCTAACCTAAACTGTTAAGACTGATTTAATTGATTTACAGTGAGGGCTGATTTGAAATGTTGTGGATAAATGATAAATAGAAGTAAGTCTTAAGCATTATCAGTGTGTTTTTCTGACATTTTCTAACTCTGTATGTAGATCTGAAGAGCTAAAATGCCCCACTGAAAAGAATCTTGATCCTTAGTACTTTGTTTCCTTAGAGTCCGTTCTGTGGCACTGAAACATCTAACATTCCATCTCATGAATGAAGAAGGGGCCAGCCTGAAGCGCCCTCTTTTGCATGGTAGTGTTTTCTCCAGTGTTCCTACCTTGTTTGTTGTGGAAAGACCTATTGAGCTGAAGCTGGATGATACAAAAGAGTCAATTTTTAAGGTGACCGAAATATCCTTTTAACATATTTTTGTAATTCTGTCCTTTTTGAACTGCTTATTAACGTCATGTGGGAAGGCTGCTACATGTCAATTATTTCACCTTCTGCAGGTTGCAGTAATCTTTTCCCTTGAGTTGTCTTGCACCTTATAAATAAGTCTGCCAGAGAACCTCTACCCTACAAACTTTAAGAGTAGCTTTTATGTTATAAGATATGTAATGGGATCGTCTCTCGCAAGTGCCCCCTTCTGGTCCAGTGTGAGCCTTCCATTCCTTGGAATGGGATGGCATCCACCTTTTACTTCTCCCCTGGAGACACTGGCCTCTATAACAGTCCAACAGGGCCCATCGCAATATCCTCCATTGAGGTGTCCTTTTCAGCAGCCCTCCCTAGGCTCAGACCTTAACTAGACCAATAGGGCCCTTGTGGTACCTTTGCTTGGTCTGGCTAGGTTCTGGGCTCAGTCCTTGCTTGGTCCCTGCAGCCAGCCAGGACTTCTTTCTTAGCTTCTCCGATCTTCGGCAGTCCTACCTGGTCTCAGCCCTGCCCGCATTGAGCTGTCTATAGTCTTGTTGCTGTTTCAGCCAGCCAGGAACCCAGTCCTCTGTCTTCCAGCTCCAGGCAGCAACTGACTGCTCTGTCTTTGCTGCTTTTCATATGACCCTTGTGACCTTTGCTCAGCCCTCCAGCAGCCCCTCTGATTGGCAGCTTCCCCTGCAGCCACTGTAGGCTGCCTGGAGTACTTCTCTGCTCCTTTGTGGGGCACGGTGAGACAGGGCTGTGAGACCTCCAGCAGAGGGCCTCTGGACCTAGTCCATCCCGTCACAAGGTGCAACAGTGAATGAGACGTGGATTCACTTACTATTCAGCTTCACAAGATTTTACCCTGTGCAGATAAGTTAGCTCCACAAATGCAAACTGGATGTACTTAGCTGCACACTGTAATAGCTTATCATACTTGTTCAAATTCTATTGTGCATGAGTAGAACATTTTTTCAAATGGTCATAGTTCTGTTAAATCAAAACTACCTTTTACTAGAACACTCAAAGGCACTTTTCAGTGTGAAATATTTCCAGGCCAAATGTCAAGTTTCTGCCTCTGGTCACTTGTGCTGCTGGGAAACAAAAGATCACAAGGCTTTTCTAATAATGGGAAAAGTGTACCTTTTAAAAATTTTTTCCTTTCACTCAAACAACTGAAATCTTTTTTGCTCAGTTTCCAAAAAATATTCATATTGGGTAGTCTGTCTAGAAAATCTCAGCCCAAAAGATGAAGATTTTTTATGATGCAGATATGAACAATTGAAATGGGATTAGCAGAGAAACAACTACGTAACCTTTGGTAATAGTGGTAGGTAGTTCCTACTATAATTTTTAATAATACAGGCTGACATCAAAGCAAATATCAGAGGTCTCTTCATACTGTTATCTTGTCTTTAGCTGTGTTTTTTTGCTTCAGGTTGAACAAAATTCCACAGATCCATGTTCTCATAGTCGGTCTCACAATCATGGAAGGAATTCCCGTAGAAAGTAACTTTGGCATAGAAGAATGCATGATTATCATATACAATAGCGCCCACTATGTGCTGGTTTCTTTTGAGACACTCAAGGAGTCTCTGCTTGGTAGAGCTAATAATGGAAGGATAGAGAGACAAGAAAACAGGTTAAGGGAAGGGGGAAAAACAGCAGGCCCTTAGGTAGGTGCAATATCTGCTGCAGAAGATATAGATAGGTGAATATCACACACTTTCTGAAGGCCAGCAGGTAAATATATACCTTTTTGGTCATGTTACTGTATGTTGAAACTTGTTGAAAACAGTTTATTATTCCAGCTGCGTATGTTGTGCAGCCTCAGCCCCAAATAACAGATGCTTGTAATCCAGAATACGATAAGTGCAAGACAGTTCCTTACCATACAAGCAAATCCTGCATCTATAATATAAGACAAAATCCAAGACCTGCTTGTGGCTGTGGGGCTCTAGATTAGAAGTTCATGGTCTGCAGGAAACAGATGGAAACAAACAGCAACCAGTAAAATAAATCAAAATGTTAAACGAGTTCTGAAAGATGACATTCTTTCTCCAGCGTAAAAATAATCTAGTCCCTCAATTTACCATAGATCTTAGATCTTACTTTTTTTTTAAAATCAATCTGTATATGTTGAACTTAATTAACAGCCGACCTAAACACAAGCCATTTTACAGATAGTCTTTTGGATTTAGCTACAACTATACTGCAATGAAATGTCAAGCATTTACAGTTAGTGAACATAGGGTATAGGACTATTGACCCTAGTTCTCTGCTATTGTAGGTTACTACGTCACATCATCATGAATATATGCACATGTTAATTACACAAGAAAAATGAGTCTGTATATAAAGACTCTTTTGAAATTTCTGTATTTGCATACTTTAAAAACCAATGGGCATGATATGTTGTTCTTTCTAATTGCTACATTCTGGAAATTGTTAATTTTTTATTCCCCAAGAAATGCTTTAGAAGCTCAGTAAATCATACCACGATCAATCAATTCTGAGTGAATATATATATATGTTGCTTGTAAGGATTTTTAGAATGTATCCTAGTCACATTTATTTATATCTTTTTTTTTAATATTTCCTACACTTTGAGGGAATAAGAAGGCTAGTTTTCCTGTTTAACTAAGAGACATATATTATATGTATTTCTAAATATAGTTTTGTTTTAATAGGAAGAGACAGTGGAAAAACTATATGGTATTCTTACTTCTGACACCATTGATCTAATTTTGAGAAAGTCTGCAGCAGAGCAGCTAGCTATAATTATGCAAGGTAAATTGTTCTGGTAATATTGATTCATGTGCTGGTGAGCTGGTTTTCTGCTTGGAATGCTATTTTCAAATTTTAAATACATAAGTTACCCTTACATTACTAGACCAATATTGCAAATCTGTCATGAAAATTTCATAGCCCAAGTTCAAAATTTACTTGCTTGCTCTTGTTATGCTTGAAAATGAGGGGTGTAGATTTTATTCTCTTATCTGGGAAAAAAAGAATGGCTCAGCCTGGGTGAGAGGGCAAGTATAATTCTGCAAATTTAAGGTAAACCTAATGACTGATCTTTAAATTAGGCCTTTTTAGATTGTCTTTTCCTTCCTTTTTTTTTCTCTTGAACTTTATCACCTAATTTATTCTTGTTTATTAGAGATGATACTGCAAAATTGCTGCATTTCCATGCTAGTTATTTCTACTTGTGTGGAAGAGACCATTCTCCTTAGCAAAGAGTAGGTGGGTTTTTTTTTCAGTGTCATTCTTGGCTTATACTTTATAATCTACAAAGTGACAGTATGTTCTGTAGACTGCAGTACTTTCTTCAAGTGGGTGAGGTCAGTCTTTAACTTGATTTGATTAAGTTACACTTGAAAACATGAGCAGTCACGGGAACAGTAGAGTCGTCTCTTATCCAAATGGTCTTGTATTCAGAGTATTTAATAAAATAATTCCAGGGGCTAGTATATGGAAGAGATTGGCAATGTGATACAGGATTTCACTTGAGGAATAATGGTAAAAATCATTCTCCGATGTCTACTGTGTATTGAGAGAAAATGAGTTCATGGTCTCTCTTATACTTAGTAGGCAGGCATCTGTATCTCCACAACTACTATTGTGACTGGCATAGTTATCGGCAGCCTCATTCCTGAGGACAAGTATTGAATGGGTGTGTAAACCAAACTTCCTTGTGACCCCTTGAGAATAGGTGTAAGACAAATTGACAAGGCTTTGAGGAGGCTTGCATTGCTATTGCTTGTGCTGTACTTGTTTGGTGGATAGAGGGCTTTGGCATTCAGTGACATAAAATTAGTACATCTCACCAGCATTAAAATGGTGTGTGCTCCCATGCAGGAAGTTAAATATAAAATTGATGTGGAACTAATGGCTTTTGCTAATACTTTTTTCTCTTGCAGATACCAAAATGCATGCTGTTGTGAAAAAACTGGGTCTGATAGATAAGTTATTTGTTTACTTTACTGAATGTGTACATCGGGATGGCAAGGTAAAAATATTACCATGAGTTTTTTTTTGTAAATGTTGTTGTGGTAAAAGCAGTAGAACTTGGTATCTACCACTTTTTTTAAGCACAGTCTTTCAGTACATTAATTCCACTAATAACATGACAATCTAAGAACACAAGTATGTAATCTTCCTGTATCTTTGCTTTCTTCACTTGGCTTTTGCTCATGGTAGGTTCACTATTAACTTAATCCATATATGTAGTTAATATAGGTATCTAAATTGCAGTGGAAGAATCCTCTATCCCCATTAACACTGAAACATAGAAATGGTCTGGGAGAGACTACAAGAGGTCATCAAGTCCAGTCCTGTTTGGTGAGGCAGGACCAAGTAAGCCTAGACCATTCCTGACAGATTTTTGCCCAATCTGTTCTTAAAAACCTCCAGCAGTGGAGTCCACAAGCTACCTTGGAATCCTGTTCTTCAATTGAGTTACCCTTCTAGTTAGTTTTTCCTAATACTTAAACTAAATCTCCCTTGCTACACATTAGCCCATTGCTTCTTATCCTACATGGAGGACATGAACAGTTGATCTTGGTCCTCTTTATAATAGCCCTTAATATATCTGAAGACTGTTATCAGGTTCCCCTTCAGTCATCTTTTCTCAAGACTGAACATGTCCAGTTTTTTTAACCTTTTCTCAAAGGTCAATTTTTCTAATACAGTAACTCCTCACTTAACATCCTAGTTATGTTCTTGAAAAATACAACTTTAAGCGAAACAATGTTAAGCAAATCCAATTTCCCCATAAGAATTAATGTAAATAGGGTGTGGGGTTGAAAAAAATTCAACAGACAAAAGACATTAGATACATATACAGTATAAGTTTTAAATAATTTTAAACAAACAATTTAATACTGTACTCACCAATGATGATTGTGAAGCTTGGTAGAGGCAGGGGTGTAGCGGGTTTGGGCTGCGAGGGCTTGCTCCGTTCTGCCTGCCAGGCGCTCCTGCCGGGGAGCGGGAGTGGGGGAAGGGGGCTTAAAATTGAATATTACAGGACTTGAAAGGAGTTTGTTCTCTAATAGGTCAGCGACCTAATAACAAAACAATGTTAACTGGGAAAACGTTAAGTGAGGAATTACTGTACTTACTATATTTTTTGTTGCTCTCTGGACTCTCTTCAGTTTATCCACATCTTTTCTGAGGTGTGACACCCAGAACTGGACACAGTACTCCATCTGAGGACTCACCAGTGCTGAATAGAGCGGGACAATTAACTCCTGTGTCTTACAAACAACGCTCTTCTTGATACACCCTAGAACGTTAGCCTTTTTCATAGCTGCATCACATTGCTGACTCTCATTCAATTCGTGATTCACTATAGCCCTCAGATCTTTTCAGCAGTACTACCATCTAGCTAGTTATTCTCCATTTTTGTAGTTGTATATTTTATTTTTCCTTCTGAAGTGTAATATTTGCACTAGTCTTTATTGAATTTCATTTTGTTGATTTCAGACCAGTTCTCTAATTTGGTTAGGTTGTTTTTAATTCTAATCATATCCTCCAAAGTGCTTGCAATCCCTCCCAATTTGGTCTCATCTGCAGATTTTATAATCCTGTTCCCAGTCCACTATCCAAGTCATTAATGAAAATAATTAAAATCTCGAATCTCTCGCTTGTTGAAGACTAAAAAGTGATATTAAAGGGTTCATAAAGACAGACATTACGTCTTTAAAGGTTACATCCTAGACTCCTGAAGTCCAGCCTCAAACAGGTCATAATCTATAATATGCATTGTAAAACATCCAAAGCTTATTGAGGAACATACAGATAGAAATAAAACAGCTTCCTGAATGATTGAAAACTGCTGTCTTACAGAGCATTCACCAAGGAAATCTCAGCAGACAAGGTCACCCATAGAAGTGAACGAGTTTGTAGCAAACAATCAGACATTCCATAGCGTTTTTGTGTTTGTGATTTATCAGAAAACACTTAATTTCATGATTGTTCATTATTTCAAAGTGTTGGAGTGCTTTATGTAAATACATCTTGGGCAATAAGCTGTTCACAGGCTATTTGCTTGGATTAACTTTGACTACTGGTTCTAATAGAATTCAAGGTCAGGTTATAAATCCATAGTATGCCCACATCTTGAAAACTGCGTGCAGATGTGGTCGCCCCATCTCAAAAAAGATATATTGGAATTGGAAAAGGTTCAGAAAAGAGGAACAAAAATAATTATGGGTATGGAATGGCTTCCGTATGAGGAGTGATTAATAAGACTGGGACATTTCAGCTTGGAAAAGAGCTAAGGAGGGATATGATAGAGGTCTATGAAATCAGGATTGATGTGGAGAAAGTAAATAAGGAAGTGTTATTTACTCCTTCTCATAACACAAGAACTAAGGGTCACCAAATGAAATTAATAGTCAACAGGTTTAAAACAAAAGGAAGTATTTTTTCAGACAACGCATAGTCAACCTGTGAAACACCTTGCCAGAGGATGTTGTGAAGGCCAAGACTATAAACGGGTTCTAAAAAGAACTAGATACACTGATGGAGGATAGGTCCATCAGTGGCTATTGGCCAGGATGGGCACGTATGATGTCCCTAGCTTCTGTTTACCAGAAGCTGAGAATAGACAAATTTTGCAGAATTTTTAATTTTTTGGTGCAGAATTCCCTCAGGAGTCAGAAGATCACATAACACTTGTTAATTGTACTGAAGTTTTAATTTAAATTTATGAAGAAATGTTTTTAAATATTGACACTGGAAAAGGTATCTTATCTCAGTCACATTAAGAAGTTCTATAGCCAGACTCTGATAGCTTGAATGTGAGATCTACTCAAAGCTATTGCTGCCATAAATCAACAAAGACAAGCAGAAGAGGTTTAATTCCCACAGTTCTATTTTACCAATTTTATTTTAGCATGATAACATGTATTTGTTTAACATACATAATACTAAGATAGAAAAATCTATTTGACTTCTAGATTTGTCTACAGTTAGCACTACAGTACTGATGTTCTATAATATCAGAGTATAAACCCCTTAATAGGCATGATTGAGAAATAGTACTGGTGGTGAATCTAGGGTAAAAATTTAGTGCTTAACTTAACAAAGAACCTAAGTCACGTTAAAAGTCAAGTCTAAGTCAATATTAAGTCACTTAAACACTTCTGAAAATTTTACTTTTGATCTTAGTGGAGGGAAGATTGTGTGTGTGGGAAATTTGGAAATCACAGTAAGCTATCACTAACCATGTTATGTCTGTTTTGGCTGGTGTGTTTTGTTTGTTTATCTATGGTATGCTCAAAGTGGACAGGTGGAAGAGGAAGTTTGATATAGAAAGGGGAAGTACCTGTCTTCATCTTCCTAAATAAACTTCTACATCACAAAAAGTCTGAAAACCCCTCAAAACTAAATAACTTGGCTAAAATTCATGACTGGAATATTTGCTAGGTTAAGTCAGTCACTGATACTCTCATAATGCTCCTGAAATATGACTAGACCAGCGGTCGGCAACCTTTCAGAAGTGGTGTGCCGAGTCTTCATTTATTCACTCTAATTTAAGGCTTCGCATGCCAGTAATGCATTTTAATGTTTTTAGAAGGTCTCTTTCTATATGTCTGTAATATGTAACTAAACTATTGTTGTATGTAAAGTAAATTAAGTTTTTAAAATGTTTAAGAAGCTTCATTTAAAATTAAGTTAAAATGCAGATCTCCCCGGACCGGTGGCCAGGACCTGGGCAGTGTGAGTGCCACCGAAAATCAGCTCGCGTGCCGCCTTTGGCACCCGTGCCATAGGTTGCCTACCCCTGGACTAGACTGACAGTCCTGGAGAGTGAAGTTCTCTAACCACAGAACAGTTATGAGCTACATCTGTGCAAGCTCCCCACTAGAATCTCTCTACCCTGATCTGAAGGGACTCTTTTACGGTGAAGAGATCATAGTTTAATTCCTATGTGCATTCAATTTTTTTTTTTGTACTTAAATATTGACTGCATACAATATCAAAATAATTGAATACACTAGTTTGAAAAAACATACATTGAAATATAAACTTTTCAATAATTGTTTAAATATGTACGGTAAGTATCCTTTTGGGGAGGGCTGCCAATAGAGTGCTGGGAAGAGCAGAGATCTAAATAAAGTCTCAGATGCAGCCTCTAGTTATAGTGATGCAAACAGAATTCACAAAACAGATCTCAAGTATAGAAGCTAAGGAAAGCAAAGGAATGGACTAGTCTCTGAAATACTAAATCTCAAAGAGATATTGGCTTTAGTTCTTGATGTTCGCTGACCAAATTGTCCATATTTATTCTGCTCTTTACATTCTGAATAAGGCCTTGGTTCTGTTTCTGGCTAGTCCACTGACATTCTAATCTTCAGCAAGTTACCTCACCTATCTCTTCTTCAGTTTTCCTGTCTGTAAATTTGGGATAACAAAGTGCAGCACAGCAGTGACTAAATTTTGAGATCTGCAGATGAAAAATGCCATAAAGTATAAAATATTATTTATACTTTATTTATTTAATCAGAGCTATTTGGAAATCTTTCAAATATAGACAGGACTTTAATTTTGGTCTTTGAAATGAACATTCAAAGAGGGGTGTGAGGTTAGAAGTCCAGAAAAATATCTGTTTACGCCTGGGCGTAATTAAAATTTTCCCACTGAACTTGTTACAGCCAGTTAGGATGCACTTATTTCCAGATTCATTCTGATTTGGTTGACAGTTTTCTGGGTCTTGGTGCATTTGGTCTTTTGAGAGGATTAGTAGTAGAAATGTCCACTAGATGTAAATTAAGTTTTTTTTCATGTACTTGACTATATAGTTCTGCATATGGGGAGACATCTATATTACCATATTTTTTTTTTCTCCCCTTCAGATCATGGAATGTATTATGTTGCCATGCCTTACACTTCTACGAAAACTTGTATATGCTGATCCAGTTACACGCCTATCATTAGCACAGCAGCCTTCTATCCTGCTAACGTTATTGAGAGGTGACTTTAAAAGGCTTTGAAGTGTCTTTGATGTACTGTAAATGGAAAGAAAATGTCTGAAGTGTGACTACATATTTACAAACTCTTCTCCCCCCCCCCCAAAAAAAACAAAAAAACCCGCCAAACTCTTCACTGACACAGGATCAGTCTGTGGTTGCTTCAGATAGCTTCAGATAACATTTTAAGAAAAAATGGCTTACTGATTCAAGTCATGAATCTGTTCCTGTTGAAGTTAGCACTCCTGTTGAGTTAAAAAGGCTATTTCGGTGCTCTTGTACGTATGTATGACATGCGTCTGACGAAGTGGATATTCACCCATGAAAGCTTATGCTCCAATACTTCTGTTAGTCTATAAGGTGCCACAGGACTCTTTGTCGCTTTTTACAGATCCAGACTAACACGGCTACCCCTCTGATACTTGTATGTATTGTTGACTACCAATGTTTTATTGAAGAATGTTTTAAATTTATCTTGTTTTGTTCAGTTTCCTTGATTTTCCGAGATGACTGTGCTGTTCTGACTGAAAGTGCAGCATTGCTTTGCCTTCTGTTGTTTGATGAAGTAGCAGGAAAAGAAATCTGGTGAGCTAAACTATAGTAATTTAATTATACCTCTCTACATTATCCTTTTGTATCAATATCTGGGATTTTCTGATGGCAGTAAGTGCATCAGCAACTCTATTCAAAATTTCTACATTTCCAAATCTATAATTTTCCTGTTATGTTTTTGAGTTTGCACAAAATATTTATCCTACAATTAAAATAGAGCCTGATCTAAAGCCTATTGATATGAAGAGATGTTTCTCTTTTGATATCAGTGGACTTAGGTTTTAAAGGCTTCATCCAAAGGTCCTGTTCCAGCTGTTGGATCCTTGCACTTACAGTGAATAACTCCTGTGGAGTGATTTGCAAGATAGAGGCATAAGAAATTTTTCTTTAACCTCAACAGATTTTCTTTGTACATTTATTTCTAATGCATTAATGAAATGTATTTCATTTCTTACAATTTGATATATACGTTGTTAGTCATGTTTGTACACTGCTTAACACGATAGGGCCAGAACCTGGATGAGGCTTCTGGATTCTACAGCAATATAAATATTTCATAATAATTCTGTTGGCCTTAAATTATAATATTATTGTAAAAGCCCTTAGTGTTTGTTTACATACCTTTTCTGTAAATGCATTCCTCAATTATTTACACAGTAAGCTCTGGGTCTACTTCATCTTTCTGTTCTCTTAAAATCTGAAAAAAGAATACTGGGATTCCATTTAAAAATATGTTTGTCTTTCCAAAACAAACAGTTATATGTGCTTCATCACTCAAAACAAATGTTAAGTCATTGGAAAGAAAGTTAGTATAGTCTTCTTGCAGTTCATATGCTTGAAACTTATTGGAAAGAGTTGTTACTTTTATGTGAGGAAATACAGATTTAATTTGAACTGACCATATCACTTTAATATACTGCTGTAATGTTACCATACAGTAGAGACGTACAACAGATATTCTAGATGTAAATATCAAAATATGTCTTAAATTATAATATTATTGCAAAAGCGGCACAGGAGCCAGCAAACAGAGCTGCTAACAGGGGAGTTTCAGTGGGAGTTCTGTTGGAGGAGCAGGTTTTTGTAGTTTGTGGATTGTATTGTGGAGTTTGTGTGTGAGTGAGTGTGTGTGAAGGCTGCTAGGGGCCGTGTGCTGGGAGAGAGGCTGAGCCCTGAGTTGGGGGCGGGGCTTACCTGATTAGGGGTCCTATATAAGGCACTCAGGCAGCGGCACAGGAGCCAGCAAACAGAGCTGCTAACAGGGAAGTTTCAGTGGGAGTTTCCAGGGGGAGGTTACAGGGGAGTCTAAGGCAGAGAAACCAACAAGCCAGATAAGGGAGGGGGCAAGGGTCTGCCAGCAGCCCAGTGCTTGTTGGGGGCCTGTGGTGCGGTGTTTGGCGTGGACTGCCAGGCACAGAGTTGGAAGGCCATGAGTGAGACAGAGGCAGCAGTGAGAGACACACTGAGGATGACCGGAGATGTGGAAGCTGTGGCATGTACATGGTCCTGGAGGGGGCACCTGAAAGGATTTTGTCTGCATGAAGTGCTGCCTGATAGAGCTGCTGGAAGAAAAGATAAGAGGATTGGAGATGCAGGTGGAAACTCTGGCTGAGTTTAGAAGGGGGTTTGAGCAGATGATGGAACAGAGACATGATGAGGCACAGGGGATAAGCTCAGATGTGCAGATGGAAGCAGGACCAAAGAATTCTGAGAAGGGACTGTGGGTGAGGAAAGTGGAACGGTAAGAAGCATGTGACTAGAGAACCAGGCAGAGGAAAGACGGGCCAGCGATGGAGAAATAGAACTCAAAGGAACAGGTTGCTGAGTTGGAAAATGAAGAGGAGCATAGCAGGTGCTCGCTGAAGGAGAGAGGAAAGGAAAAGAGACGAGCAGCATAGTCCTACAGAAGGAGGGGAGGAGTCAAATGGAGGCAACACCAAGTT
>NC_133770.1:200667258-200673927 GCF_003597395.2 Chelonoidis abingdonii
CTTGCTGGTGGATTCTCTGCAGCTTGAGGTCTTCAAACCACAATTTTGAGGACTTCAATAACTCAGTCATGGGTTAGGGGTTGTTATAAAAGTGTATGGGTAGGGTTCTGTGGCCTGCTTTGTGCAGGAGGTCAGACTAGATGATCATATTGGTCCCTTGTGACCTACGAGTCTATGAGTCTATGGTCTACAAACAAGTCAGTATTAACAAAATATTATATGAATATACTGTTTGTTCAGAAATATCCTGTGAAGAGCCAGAAAGGAGTAAGGAAATAAAAAAATAGCTATCAGAATTACGAAGTCATGGAGCCTTAGTAGAAAAAGTAGGGTTTAAGTCAGGAAATAACAGCTAAAGATTAATTTCAGTCTAATACTACTGTGTAATGAATCTTTCTTTTTGCAGGTCCGATGCTGTATACAGTAATTGTTCTAACCTACCTGCTTTCAGCTTGCCTGTAGCTATTGTCAGACGGTAAGCCTCTTTACAATTAACTTCATTTTTGTCTATATGCTGCCAGCTGTTGGGAACCAATACATTCCTGGGATAAAAAGTATAGATACTATAGAAACTCACTGATCTGTATATTTTGAAATTCACACAAAAGAATGGTGGTAACTGGGTCTTCCAAAACAAAATTCTTAAAGTAAATTAAACTATATTTTGTGATGCATTATCCTTACTGTTCTGTTTTTTCCATTTACTTGTTAATTTGCAGTAAGTTTCCTAGTTAGTGTGACTAGATGTCCTGATTTTATAGAGACAGTCCTGATATTTGGGGCTTTGCTTATATAGGCATCTATTAGTCCCCACCTCCTGTCCCGGTTTTTCACACTTGGTGTTCGGTCACCGTCTTCCTAGTCATCTGTGTGGATTCTGAAAATTGTGTTATACTGAGCAATGGTACTGTGTGTTTTTGCCCAAGTGCTTATTTTGTAGGTTAATCAATATGAAGCTTTTATATCAATGACATTTTGCTTAGTAGACATGAAAATTTTATTTGTTTCACTGAATTGATTTGAAATTTCTGATTTATTTTTTTATAACTTCAGCTCTACTCAAGCTGAAGGAATATTGTTTGCCATTGTGACCTGCAGATGACAGCAAACAAAAACTCTGATCCTGTAAACTCTTGTGCAGGAGTTTAACCTACGTGGGATAGTCAGTGGGATTATTTACAAGTGCAAAGATAAGCACGGACATAATTGCAAGCAGGATTGCATCCTCAGATGCTAAATTTGGAATTCCGAGTTATGTTAACTTTCTCCTCAGCTCTGTGTTTTACGTTTCCTGTAAAGTTGTCAGCTGCAAATACTGCAAAATACTGTTGGCTGTAGAAGGACTAGTGACCCATTGTGGTAGGCACTATGCATTTAATGGATGCATGTGAAAGAAACAACACCTGTGCATCAAGGAGCTTACAGTCTAAGCCGGGAATGGCCAACGCGAGCCTGAGAAGGAGCTAGAATTTACCAATGTACATTACCAAAGAGCCATAGTAATACGTCAGCAGCACCACCAATCAGCGCCTCCCCATCCCTCCCTGCACCTCCCGATCAGCTGTTTTGTGGCATGCAGGAGGCTGGGGGGGAGGGGAGGAAGAGTGAGGGCACAGCAGGCTCAGGGAAGGGGGTGGGAAGCAGTGGAGTGGGGACAGGGCCTGTGGCAGAGCCAGGAGTTAAGCATTGAGCACCCTTGTCACACTGGAAAAGTTGGCGCCTGTAGCTCCAGCCCCGGAGTCGGTGGCTATACAAGGAGCCGCATATTATCTTCTGAAGAGCCACAAGTGGCTCCGGAGCTACAGGTTGGTCCGCCCCGATCTAAGCATATGATGAGAGGCAATAGATGGAGAAAAGCAAACTAAGTGAGGGTTACAGTGAAGTGATTAAGTTTTTGTATAATAGTTAGCAGTCAGAGCAAATCAGTTGTTAGGCAATATCTTTAGCTTTGTCACTACTGTAATAATATATCACACTATTAAAACTAAAAGAATTTGAAAGATCTAACCTGTTTTTCAATAAGGGTCAGATCCTAAAGGGAGCTGTAAGTCCCCCTGAAATCAGCACAAGGCTTTAACTATTCATAGATTTTGTTGTTTTCTCAGCCTGGATAATAAAAATATACTGCTCAGTTTCACTTTGATTAATAATCACTTTCTAACCAATTTCAAGTTCTCATGCACCAGAATATTATTAGTGTTTAGATTGCTAACACTTAAAGGGATAGTTGTTTTAATAAAAAAAAAAAAAAAAACACCAACCAAAACCTACTAACTTTATATTGGAATAACCCCCGCTCCCACCATGAGGTTGACAAAGTTGCCTTTGTTTACATAACCTAGATTTTGGGCTATGTTTGGCCTTTGCATCACTTTAAAAAGGAGTCTATCTGAAAAAGTGACTAAAATGACATTTTTGGTATTCCATACTTTTTGCCTTGCTCTGGTTTCCATATCAGATTTGCTCACCATAAAGGTTATAATTTTTCCCCCCCATTTAAACTTTTCAGTTCAGGCTAACAAGGTTTTGAAAGGTTTCAGAGTAGCATTGTGTTAGGCTGTATCCGCAAAAAGAACAGGAGTACTTGTGGCACCTTAGAGACTAACATTTATTTGAGCATAAGCTTTCGTGGGCTACAACCTGCTTCATCGGATGCACAGAATGGAACAGACAGTGAGGAGATATATGTTCCATTCTATGCGTCTGATGGAGCGGGCTGTAGCCCACGAAAGCTTATGCTCAAATGAATTTGTTAGTTTCTAAGGTGCCACAAGTACTCCTGTTCTTTTTAAGGTTTAGAAAGTATCAGTGAGCTCTGAAGTTAATGGAGTTGTGACTCAGGGATTAGTTTGAACTACAGATCTGTTGTTGATGAAGCTGTGTGAGATTGAGAAACTCCAGCTTGGCTATCACAGGTCAGGGTGAATATTGGGGCTATCAGTTTTAAAACAACAAAACAAAACAAAAAACCTTCCAAACTGAGTACATTTACATGGAAATCAATAAGTAATAGGAAACCTCACAATACATGTGTAGTCCTTGCATGCTTTAAGTGTTTTCATTCTGAGCATCTTCGAGTGGTTTTCTTTTTTGGGTGTGGGGAGGGGACTTGGATTGTGATTGAAGTGTTTTCCTTTCAGTTATTCTTTTGTTTCTACTCAGTGGCTCTAGTTTTGAGTTTTGCATTGTTTTATATTTTGACCATGTTGATGTTGACTGTCATGCTGGTACAAAATGTTCAGAAACAGACATACTGAAAAAGAGGTTACAGATGGAAATAAAACATCTACCTTTTAATGAACTTGCATTTCTGTAGTGGCAGGAGTAGTATTGAATGAGAAGCTAAATTTCTAATTGTTTTAGCAACCTAATTCTATGATGTTCCTATATGCCAGCCCAGACAGTAGACTATATTTCCCAGCCGAAGGAGATGGAAACAAAGTGTAGTTCTTCACTTGTTTATCTCTTACACATAGGTGGTGGTAATAAGAAAATCCTTTTTAAGCTCTGTATTCAGTGTTTTGGAAGGAAAAAAATGGGCTTCTTCATAGCTGAGTAATCTTTCTTCACACACAGAATCCTTCAGTCTGGGAACTTGCAGCTTCCAGACTAGAGGATGCTTTTGTGAAGGGAAGGACACATTTGTGTTCTGTGTTCTTTAGTAGTAAATGTGACTTTTTTTTCTCCCCCCGCAGACTTTCAAAAAACGTTGGTTGAAAGATTGAATGTCATGTTATAACTGAATATTTCAATACAATTTCTCTAAAGGTATCACCTCCCTATCAGAGTCACTGCTCATCATGCAGTTAGTCCTAACTCTGTTGTTTTGCTGTTATCTTCTGACTGCTTGATCTTGAAACCTGTGTCTGACATGCTTAAGATGGCTTGGAATCTGTCATGGTATCATGGGATTGATAAACTATTGCAACTGGTGAACTATGAAACAGAAGCACAAGTGTAAGTCATGATATCTTTATATTGAATCATAATATAATTGAAGTAGCCTTCCTTCAAAGTTAAATACCCTTTGACTTTATGTTGCATTGTAATCCAAACTGTTTGTGGTTCAAAATTGCTATCATTTTAAGTGGTAAAGGATCACATAGCAGCTGGTTGTGAAAAATGCTGTCAGGGGCTGCTAGTTCATCTGAATTGCAGCTCTGTGATAAATCTAGAGCCTGCTCCTGCTCCCATTTATATAGATTGAAAAACAAACTCCCTTTGATTACAATGGGAGCAGGGTTAAGCCATAAAGATAAGTGTTGCTGAACACGAGGCAGCTCATCTTTGTTTTAGGGAGTGCTATATCCTGCTGAAGTAAACACTTGACTTAAATTTTTCATCTACTGGTTGTTTTGTTTGGGACGGAATTTCCTTAAAACTGTTAATTTTATATACATGAAGGACCATACTGGTCGGACAAGAAATTAGCCTTCATATCTCTTTAATTATATTTAGTATAATTTTTAAAAGTGCTTAAATTTGCTATATTTTGGAGTATTTTGCAGAGCTTAAATATTCTACAAGGTTGCTCTGCTCAAAGGACATTTGATTTATTTAGTAGGACTGAATTATCTGCTTATGTATACGTGGTGCTTCCCAGGGTTACCCAAGGCTGTGAGGCATCTTGCTACCACCTGCCCTTAACGTGAGGCAGCCTTGTCTGTACCTGCTGTGGATCAGTTCCTTGGCTGCGCCAGCCTTTGGCAAAACAAACACTACCTTCTCAGGCCTTGCTGTCACTGCACAGGTTGGCAATAGGCACACACCAACCTGCAAGTCTTTCAAGCGTCCCTCTGGAGTGCCCAGCCCATGATCTGTTGAACACTTTGAGGACTCTGATACTTTAGTCACAAATTGCTAGTACATACCAGCTTACTAGTTTTAATTCAGGATCACCAGTCTGCTTAACACACTGCACTGAGATATATTTTTATACTGAAAACAAGAATAAGTTTATTATCAAAGAGCAGAGATTTAGAAGATAAATAAGAACTTCGGGAACAAATGGTTACATATAAAATAAAATCATAACATGCTTTCTAGAACCCAAATTTAAGTAATACATTATCTTCCTGTGTAAAGAAGTTTCTTACTCGAAGTTCTTCTCAGCATTTTCACCAAGCTTGACTGAGATCCATTTTTCCATGAAGCAAACTCACTGTCATCTTAATTCCTTGGTGAAGGGTAAAATCTCATCTCTCTGCTGCTTTTATGCAGTTCCTGAATATGGTCCCTTACTGCAGGAGGTCCCCTGTTCAGATGCTTATCTTGGGGTTTCTTTGTTTTTGTAAATCCTTGGGCCTGCACCTGACCCAGACAGCAAACAGAGCCTATCTCCAAGTATGTACATTTATTTTATGGTGATTAAGTTGGCCCAGAAGCATAAAATACTCAAAGATCTGCCAGAGAGAGAAGTGTTTGCTACTCCCTTCCTGCCTAGAATCTGTTTATCACCTTCCGATGACCTGTCTTAACTTGCACCTTTTTTCAGTATACATACCTAGTTCCTTATGCGTTATCTACACATACGTCACTGGGTGTGGTTATATATTTTAAATTGTTCTTCCACTTCCTGTTCATCTCAACAATGACTTAACAATGAAGTAACTTGTCTAGGATAAGATACTTTTCTGTCTTATTATCTATCTATGAACATTGTAGAATTTTTTTAACTAAAGGAAAAGGGGGAAAGGAAGGAACAGAGCTGACCAAACTGAGGCTTTTCCAAAGGTGCATTTATATTGAAACTCGTTAGATGGGGCATAATGAAGTGGCATTGTGCATGTTGATAATGCCAGACGTCATTGCTATTGAATGTCTTGAGTAGTAGATTGTATGTGAGAGGGTTTTGGTTTCAGTTCATCTTGCAGATGTCCATGTCATGAAAATCGCTACCAAAAATAGAATTAATTTGATACATCTATCTGCAAATTCAGCAGAGAAGCCTGTGATTGTCATGAGGGGTGAAATTGGGGTATTGTATAAAGCTACCTCAACTCAGTAGATTGTCTGGACAAGCAGAGAAACTGATGATGAGTTGTGGACTTCATTAGAATGGGGACGGAGCTATCCTTTGGAAGTTTCATCTATTTTAGGACTTTTGAAGGCACGGAGCCACTAACAACATCATCTTTATGGCAGGACAGTCATATTTATGGTGACTTTCCATAGGCAAATGCACACTGATCTACTATACTCTTTCTAGTATACTTTGTTGAAAATAAAAGAGTATTCTCATAGAAGTGACTACCAACATTAGTATTGTGAAGACGTAAGTATCATAATTATGCCCAATAGCTTCCTAATACAAACCAACCTTTAAAAACAAGCCAGCTCAGGATTAATTTTTTTTTTAAAGACATGATTGATCAAAACAAATATCTAAGAGGTTCACAGTTAATTTTCTCATTAGAACAAGAAAAAAGAGAAATCAGTGGCTTTAAAATCATTTTAAAAGATGCAGGCTATTAACTGTCATTCTATGCCTATCATAAGCATCTTTCCCAAATCTGGACCTTAGCGTCCAAAATGTGGGTGCCTGGCATGAACCTCCAAGCTTAATTACCAGCTTGGATCTTATCTCGCTGCCACCAGACAGGAATTACAGCGCCTCCCTCGCTCTGGTCCCCCAAACTTTCCCTGGAGGGACCCCAAGACCCAGAAGCT
>NC_133770.1:200674345-200702616 GCF_003597395.2 Chelonoidis abingdonii
TTGGAAACAGAAGATTAGACGATAGAAAGAACCTTCTCATAGCTGAGAGACAGAAAAAAGACTCAGACCCCCCAAAATTCCCTCCCTGACTTTTAAAAATCCAGTTTCCTGGTTGGTCCTCTGGTCAGGTGTTTGGTTCCCTTTGTTAACCCTTTACAGGTAAAAGAAACATTAACCCTTAGCTATCTATTTATGACAATGCCTTTATTTCTTTTTCAGATTTTTAGACACATTAAAGCTATCCTCAGAGGACTTCCTTACGTTGAAGATAACACACACAACCAGTGGACTGCAGGATTGTCTTAATGCAGTAATTCAGGCCGTGTCCCACAGGGAAGTTAGAGCTGCTGTGACTAGGATGAGTTTTTATATTCTAAATGACAAGCTGGCTTTAAAATTTAGCACTGGCTCTTGCAGGACCACTTTGAAGGGCATGGCTTGGCAAACAGCATTCAACAGGTAAGCATAAGTGAAAAGTGTAGTCACTAGTTACAAAGCAGTGTATCAAGGTATATAAGTATATTACATTAAAATTTCTGACATTGAAATAATGTTATTTTGTTTGCAAAGTCAAGCGCTTGCAAACTAGGACACTCCAGATTTATAGTTGTCCAGACAACTTTAATTTCGTCCCCTTTTGTGCCTACTATGTGCACTGAATGAAGGTTAGGGATGTCTTGTTATTGTTTTAGGGTATGGAGACAAATTAATAGGAAATTCACATTGCTACTACCATGGCCAACAGCCATCACTCTCAATACCATACCATGCCATACGTACTTCTGGGCTGCTGCTGGTGGCAGCTCTGTCTTCAGAGCTGGGTGGCTGGAGAGTGGTGGCTGTTGGCCAGGTGTCCAGCTGTGAAGGCAGTGCCCTGCCAGCACCAGCACATAAGTAAGGGTAGCAACACCTTACCATGCCTTACTTCAGTACTGCTGCCTGCAGAGCTGGGCCCTCAGTCAGCAGCCTCCACTCTCTGGCCACCCAGCTCTGAAGACAGCACCATAGAAGTAAGGGTGGTATGGTATGGTATTGCTACCCTTACTTCTGCACTGCTGGTGGCGGGGCTCTGTCTTCAGAGCTGGGTGCCTGGCCAACAGCCACCACTCTCCAGCTGCCCAGTTCTGAAGGCAGCACATAAGTAAGGGTGGCAATACAATGACCCCCCTAAAATAATCTTGTAAAATAATCCCTGCAACTCCCTTAAGTCAGGATCCCCAGTTTGAGAATCACTGGTCTCCCCCATGAAATCTATATAGTATAAGGTAATAAGACACTACTGCTGCAATGTGAGTGGTGCCAGGTCTTCGGCTCTGTGTCAAGAAGCTCTCCGCCTTCGGGATTTTTGTGTGTGGCATGCCATTCTTCTGATAGCCTTGCACCTGACCAGAACAAGGAATGTCTCAGCAGATCAGCTCAGCAGGACTTTCTCATCTTGCCACAAGTGGTAGCTCCATCCAGAGCTGGTCAGCATAATCTTCCAGAAGTGGGGGACTCCCCAGGTGGATCTTTTGCACATCCAGGCAGAACAGAAAATGCCACATGTTCTGTTTGATCCTGGGGATGGACAGGGGCTCCCTATCAGATGCCTTTCTTATTCTGTGGTGGAGGGCGCAGATGTATGCCTTCCCGCCAGTGCCATTGATTAACAAGGTCCTTGTGAAGATCAGCCAAAACAGAGCGAGAATTATCCTAATAGCCCCTGCATGGCCTCGTCAGCACTGGTTCAACATGTTGCTGAGCCTTTCAGTAGCCGCCCTGCTGTAACTGCCCCTCTGTTACAAGTAGAGCCCAGCTCAGTAATGCTCTCCTTGAGAGTTAAGGAGGAAGGGAGTGGCTCCAGGGAAAGCTTGGCTTATCTCTCTTTCTTGGCTCCTTGTATGCAGGAGTTTAAGAAGCTCTTGTCCTGTGTGCTTTGGGCATGGTGGAGAGATGGGATAAGACTCTGGAGCTGAGAATGGACAAAGCAGGCAGGAAGGATTGTGGGGGGAAGCCTGGCTTTCCCCCTTCTTTTCCCCGATCCCCTTCCACATAGCAACTCTGGCAGCTCACAGGTTTGTGATGTTGCTAATGCTGCTGTGGCAGATTTAGCCAGTCTTGGAATCTTTATTAATTCTGACACACTGCCAAAAATTTCTGATGACTGCAAGTGAGATGGAAAATGATGATCTGAACACTTTAGAGCTGAGCTAAATCTGAATGGAATTGCCTGGAACAAAGAAAAAGCACTTCTCTGTGAGAAGATTTTCCCTGTTGAATAGCAAAGGCCTGTTACAAATGGAAATCTGATAGCTTTTTATGGAAAAGGTCAAAAATCTTACATAATGGAAAATGTTAAGCAACCTAAATAGAGGTTGTTACCAGCTGCCCCTATAATATTGAGTATCTAAGCGTAAAGATGTATAGAATACTTTGAGTTTTCCTTATAAACTTTTCTCTACAGAATAAAGTGATAAGAAAAGATCCTCTGTTTTCAGTATTTAAAAAAAAAAATGTTAAAAAGGAATTTACTTTTTAGTTGCCAAGTATATATAACTTAAACTTAGAAAAGGAGCAAAATCTGAAAAATATGACTAAAACAACTGAATTTAAAAGGTGAATTGTAAAAAAAGAAGGCAGCTAATTCAGCTATTTTCCCTTGTAGTTAGTTTTGATAGTATATTTAAGTGTTAATAGTTCTTTCCCTGTCTTTACTTCTGTTCATATCTCTAAATTTAATCCTTACTATAGAGAAGTCCATAGTGTTGCTATATTAATGGATATTTTATATCATGTTGGAATTTCAGATCTCAAGTCATGTACTTCAGATATGAAGGTGAAATCTATAGTTATACTGTTTGTTTGTACCAAAGGTTTCTGCAAGTACTTCCAGCTTCTGCAGAAGATGAGAAGCTTCTGGTTGATGTCTTAAGTTTTCTAAACAAGTTGCTTAGGGAACAGAAGAAGAGTTTGGAGGCAGAACATGTAAAGTGGATTCTGGAGGTACTGCTTAAACATGTAAGAATATACCTAGGGGAAAATATAAATTGCAGACTTCACAAAGTGATATCGCTGCAAACCATCCACAAATAAAGCCTTTAAAATTAATCTTGATTTTGTTGTTATTGTTTTCTTTTGGTTAAAACATTCCTGGTAGAAAACAGCTAAGCAGTTTCTGCCGCTTTAAAGGAAATCAGATTGTTTTACAAAATCAAGAACTACAATTAAATTTGTCATTAGTAGTGATAGGTTACCTTGTAGTCTGTAACACAACTTCTTAATAGTTTGATGATTTAACATCAAACAATTGTAAATGGTTTTGCTTTTTTGTTGTTGTGTGAATGACTTTTCTGACGGCAAGTGTTGCTTTTGCCAGATGATACTATTGAGTTTCTACTCATATACTTCTATGATTTCAGTGTTAAGCTTATGGCTACGTAGTAATGATACTACTTAAATGGTGGTAATACATTCTCTATTTGGACTGGCTGCTGATTGTCTGTAGCTTGTAAATGAAACTTCTTTTGAAGTGATCCTATGAAAAACTGATAGTAAGATACTATTAATCAAGGATGAAGTCTGCAGTACGTTTAGGTGCTTGAGCTTATAAGATACTTGTTGCTTTATTTTCTAAACTACGTGGGCCTAAAAGAAGGGTAATTTATTTGCTTTTCTACCTTGGAAGAGATCCTGCATAGGGCATATCATCTGCTTTTTAAGGAGTACAAATGAAATGTAATCTGAGCATAAAAGTAAGTATTCAGCATCCAGCAGCTCCCATTGCTCTCTCACTTATTATGAAAATCTGACTACTTATGGAAATTGGATCACTCCATCTTCTTTAAATGGGAGCTTAAGCACTGTTGAAAAGCTAGCCGATTAAATATAAAATATGTTAACAACTAAAAGCCATCAGATTGAGTCTTTCAGGAAACGTAGTCAAACAGGAGGATATAATTTAAACTAATATCTCAATTGCATATGTGTATTTTTCACATGCTTTTTGGAATCTCAGGGAAAGAATTCATCTGACATTTGCATTATCGTGAATACCACCGCTTCATAATGCAGTTTACTATGACTTAATGATCAGAATTTTTCTTGTAGACTGGCAGACCTAATAGAAAATTATACATTTCAGGTTTTTAAAAGTAGTATTCATTAGTGAAATTATTAAACTACATTTTAACGTATAACAAGTGGACCAAAAAAAAAAATTCTCAGTAGACAGGGTATTAGGATAGGAATTGAAGATTTTAATATTTCCCTCTTTAGAACTCAAGCTCACTGTTAGACCTTCTGGTACGACCTGAATCCCAGGAGCAGGATGAAACAAATGACATACAGACTGCTGTCAGGCAACAACTGCAGAAAGAACTGATTGGTCTCTTTAACATGTTGCTACTCTGCTTCACATCAGTTACTAACAGGTACAGTATAAGAGAATCTGTCCACATGATTCAGGGTTCAAGAATATGGTTGCTGAAATTTTGTGCCTCAGTAATATAAGTCCTTGGTGGCGCAATAGAAAAAGATTGTAACTACATAGTTCTCATATTTTTTTAAAATATCCTCTCCCCACTGTATACATGATCGTGTATACTGTATGAACATGAACAAGCTTATTTAGTCAATTCAGTTTTTATTTGGATCCGAAAGATCAGACTATGGCCATGCTATAAATTGGGCTACTGCTTAGACCTGGTTTATTGCTAAGTGTGAGCCTCTGAAAGAATTGATGATACAATTGTACATATTAGTTCACAACAATCAGGCCTTTGGACAGATGTGATTATCGACAGAGTCACCTATGAGTTCAGATTGATAAAAGCCATGACATTTAGTTTAGTTATTTTAAAATAAAATAACAGCAGTTGTTCCGGCCCTGACCAAGCAGCAAGCAAGCCAGCCCAGCACAAGTGGAAGTGCAAGTGGAAGAGATTACATTGCCTTCGGATACCCTGGATACCTCCGAGGCTGCCAGAGGGCGTATTGAAATGACAGCCCCACTACCCCCGGCCCCAGTCCGTGTGCCAGTACCATCCAAGGGCAAATCAGCAGTGTTTGGACTGTCAGCCCCCAAACAAGCATCTCTGTGCTGCTCGGAGTCCCAGTGTCATTCCGAATTCCGGCGCCGTCTTAGGTACCAGTCTGACTCATGGCACCAGTCAGACTTGCAGGACTAGTCCTACAGTCCCAACCCTCAGAGCCATTCCCACTCGAGGTTGCTGTTGACTGCTGGAACATTCCCACTCGAGGTCCAGATCACACTCAGCGTCCTTGTGGCACTGTTCGGACGACGCTGTATGGAACACCAACCCCCACATCGACTGTCGCTACGGCACTGGCTCACGGCTTGACACTGATCCACGTCGTGGCACTGCTCTCCAGCGGGCCACCAGTCACCGGAGTGGCACTGCTCTACCATACGTCACCATCCCTCATCGTTGCACTGGTCTCCACTGCGGCACCACTCTTCACTATGGCACCAGTCATGGTCACGATCAACCTCATGACGGCGATCTCCGCATGACCTGCAGCTGCCAAAGGACTCAGTGCCTCCTTCGCTCCATTCTTGCACTGCTCCTCCTTCGCTGTCGTAATCTCAATCCCCTTCTGGCAGGTCGAGGAGAGCTTCAGGAATTTCGGACATTCCCTGGTTGGGCTCAGGAAGCCTTGGTCAAGACCCCCCAGCACCCAACTGGCAGCCCCAGTGGCAATTTTGGACTCCCTGGGCATATTACCAGGCCCAGGGCACCGCCCTCCCCCCGCCCCCGGTTGCCCGACCGTTGTCACGCTTGGACATCCGACCTCTCAATCAACCCTCAGCGGTCCCCCTCTGGTCCTGGAGCAACCCGCTGAGTCAGTACCCGTGAATTTCGGTAGAGTCATCTTCATCCTCCCCTGATGAGGCTGTGGCTAGCACGTTCACCTCGGATGGACTTTAGGGTCCTACAAGAATTGCTTAGGCTCGTGACCCTTAATATGAACCTCCAAATTGAGGAGGTTGTGAAGGACGAAGATCCTATGGTGGATATTTTAGGCCTGGAAGGGCCTTCCATGGTGGCCCTTCCCATGAATAAGACCATTCAAACTAATGCCAAGGCTCTCTGGCAAACCCCGGCTTTCACCCCTCCCACAGCCAAAGGGGTGGAAAGAAAATACTTTGTTCCCACGAGGGACTATGAACATCTTTTCACTCACCCTGCTCCATGCTCCCTTGTGGTGGACGCGGTGAACGCCAGGGAAAGGCAAGACCAACAAGGACCTGCCTCCAAGTCAAAGGACACTAAATGGCTGGTCCTTTTCGGGAGAAAGGTTTATTCTACTGGGAGTCTCTCACTACAGATCGCTAACCAGCTGGCGATCCTCAGTAGATACAATTTTAACTCTTTGGTCTGCGGTCCTCAAATTCCAAGATCATCTCCCAGCAGAGACTCATACGGAACTGGGGGCCATTGCTGGGGAGGGTAAATTGGTTGCTCAGACCTCCCTTCAGGGTTCCCTCGATGCTGTGCACGCGACTGCATGGACTCTAGCGTCAGGCATCGCCATGCGGCAGAATACCTGGCTCCAGTCTTCGGGACTCCCGCAGGAGATTCAGCATACCATCGAAGATTTCCCCTTTGATGGTCAGGGCCTGTTTGCGAAGGAAACTGATTTCCATGTACATACCTTAAAGGATACAAGAAACACAATTAAATGCTTGAGTATGCATACCCCGGCTAATCAAAGAAAGCCATTCAAAAGCCCAAACCACCCAACAACGCCCCATCCCACCTAGATCCAGGCAGGACTTTTCTCGTTGCAGAAGCAGATACTCTTGATGTAGACCGTCTCGTCCCCCCTCTGGACAGGGTCAAGGGCAATCCAAGGCTCCCGCAGGCCCTAAGCACCATTTTTGAAGGTGCGCCTGAGGACGGACTACCAGCTGTCACCCTGGACAATTATCCCTTTCTGAACTGTCTCTATCCTGTTTCTACCATGCCTGGTCCCCTATTACATCAGACTGCTTGGTCCTCCAAGATGCGATATTCTATTCATTTCCGTTCCATCCCGCCCTCCCACCCTCCTTCCCCGTCCCTTTTCAGCAACTCCTCATCCAGGAGGTACAATCGCTCCTTGCCCTAGGGGCAGTGGAGGAAATGTCTCAGGAGCTCAAGGGCAAGGGTTTCTACTTCCTCTATTTCCTTGTCCCCAAGGCAAAGGGAGGCCTAAGACCCATTCTGGATCTCAGGGAGCTCAACAAGCACATAGTCAACCTGAAGTTCCGTATGGTCTCCTTAGCCACTATTATTTCCTCTCTGGATCCGGGAAACTGGTATACCGCCCTCGATATGAAAGACGCATACTTTCACCTTTCAGTTACCCCCTCTCTCAGACGTTTCCTCCGTTTCATGGTGAGCAAGACACACTGTCAATTCACAGCCCTCCTGTTCGGCTTGTGTGCAGCCACTCACGTCTTTACTAAGTGCATGGCAGTCATGGCAGCTTTCCTTTGCCAGCACCATGTGCACGTCTTCCCGTACTTCAACGACTGGCTCATATGGGGCCAGTCTCACCAATAAATTCAGTCTCAAGTACAACTGGTCACTGACACGTTCAGTCGCTTGGGCATCATGCTGAATGTAAGCAAGTCTGTCCTCTCCCCTACTCAAACAATAGAGTTCATCGGGGCAGTCCTGGATGCAAACCAAGCGAGGGCCTTCCTCCCGGAGGCCTGATGCCTGGCTATAGCAAGCATAATTACGAGCCTCTGCAAGTTTGCCACCACCACAGTAAGGCAGTGTCTCAGGTTGCTGAGTCATATGGCATCTTGTACTGATGTGGTGCAACACGCCAAGTTAAGACTCAGACCTCGGCAGACGTGGTTGGCGTCAGCCTATCAACCGGGACATGACAGCCTAGAAATGGTTCTCACGGTCCCAAAGCGCACACTCAACTCCCTGCGCTGGTGGCTGGATCCTCGTATGGTGAGTGCCGGGGTCCCGTTCCATCCCCCTCAACCCACCTTGACTCTAGTTACAGATGTGTCTGCCCTGAGATGTGGGGGCCACTTCGGGAGCCTGACAATGCAGGGCTTATGGCACGAAGGCGAGCTGTTGTTTCACATTAATATCAAAGAGTTCAGGGTTATTCGCCTTGCGTGCCCTCCCTCCCAGGATTATGGAATTTTCTTTCCCTCTCTTTGGTGTGTTCCTCAGTATGTTACAGGGTTCTTTCTGTATTCATCCATTTTTTATTTGAGTAAGTGTTCCTAAATTTTTCAAAATGAAATTTGGGGCTTTCAGAACTGAAAAACACTTGAAGCTGCAAATGTCAAACTTTGTCCTGCTTTATCACATACAAGAGATTTGGATACCTAGAATTATAGAACTACAGGTACAATACGATGCCATTGGTAGCCAATAAAATAATACTGATTAAATTAATTTTTATACTTCCATCTAATACATTTGCCTTTTGTATTTGCAACAGAAAAGGCTTGGCACTTACTGATTGTTTCCGAACACAGCTGGCTCTGAAACTGCTACAGTGTTTACGGGTAACAAATGCGCCCCACTTTTATGGATTGCCTTCTTTGGAGAGAACGTTACGAGGAATGGTCCATGTCACTGCACACCCAGGCTGGAGTTCATACTCAGCGACAGCTGAGCCATTCACAATTTGTATGAAATATTTGACAGGTCTTCTTGAGGTAAGTAACTTATGTTATCACTTGTATTTTGGTGGTTGCAGTCATAAAACAAGGTACATATTACTCTAGTCTGTTTTGTTAAATGAGATGATTATTGGGAAATTTTACGTGGTAATCTTGTAGCACAGTGATTTCAATGAAAACGGAACGGTAAATGAATTCTGGGTGTGTGTCCATCATGCAAGTTGCAGGGAAGGAGTATCAAATAAAAGAATATTTAATGTCACTAGTTAGAAATTGAAAAGAATAACTTATGAGTGGTGGAGTGAAGCAGATCCATTTTGACCATTGGAAATTGTATATTTCAATGTCTTTGTGTTTGCTTAGTTCGCCATATTTGATCCTCTACTGGACCTTTTAAGAAGACATTATGAGGTGTACATGGTGAATATCACCACTGCATTTTTAAGTGAGCTGCTGTGTTATTCGTGCATGAAAGTGCAGTGTGGTCTTCCTCTTTTGTGCACTTTGGTCTTTACCCTGTTCCAAATGAAATTAATGTCAAAATTCCTTTGGCATAGTTATATAGGATTGATTCCTTTATGAGCTTAGTAAAAGTCTATGCAAAATATAATGTGCATATATAATTTTCAAAGAATCTAATTGGTGAACTCAAAATTAATTTAATCCCAAACGACTCATATCTATGCCAAATGAGGACTATTTTCATGCCAAATACACCTCTATCTCGATATAACATGACCTGATATAACACGGGTTTGCATATAGCGTGGTAACTGCTCTC
This sequence comes from Chelonoidis abingdonii, assembly GCF_003597395.2. NCBI lineage: Eukaryota > Metazoa > Chordata > Testudines > Testudinidae > Chelonoidis > Chelonoidis abingdonii. Next base: position 200,683,768 of record NC_133770.1, read on the forward strand.
ACAGCAGGTGGAACCCTGGGCCCTTTAAAACGTCGCCCGAGCGCTGCTGCTGCTACCCACAGGGCTCCGGCAGTGGGGATCGGGCAGCAGTTTAAAGGGCCCGGGGTTCTGGCTGCTGAAGGGAGCCCTGGGCCCTATAAATCACCGCTGGTGCCCTGCCTCTGCTATCCCAGAGCTGCGGCAGCGGGCCTTGGCTGACGATTTAAAGGGCTCGGGCTCCCCACAGAAGCAAGATAGCCATAAATAATATCTTCATAATATTGGAAAGCTGGCTATCCAACGGACAATTATGAAGAGCTACAAAATATTTTAATAGACTGCCATAATGGAAAAGTATGTGTGTCTTTATCAGCCAGCAAGAGATGCGTTGTTTTTAAGTTATCCAAAGGGGGTGTTTTAATACAAAATAGTAACTTGGGACATAGGGTTTGTGTCAAGTTGGATATGTGTCAAGGCTAAAAATTGAACATGTTTAGCTAAACAATTCATTGTAATCCCAGACATACTTATACAAGACTCTGAACAAAAACACCTGATCATGAATAACTGTCACAACTACCTAAAAGATCCATTAGGTCTCTGGCCCATAGACAAATGAAGGACACTGCAGACCTGAATGAGAGCCAAGAGAAAAGGAGGACATTGAACACTGCGGTACAGCCTTATCATAAATGAACCTCTGACCAAGTAGCTTGTTATACTAGAAATGTAAGGTATTCCTAAAATTGCAGGTAAAGGCTGCTATTTACACTTAATCATGTTTTATATTAACTGAAGTCTGCAGGACTATTTGTATTTATCTATGTATTCCTCATAGTAAAGCCTCCATGAAATTATGTTGTTTTGTTTTTATTTTTTATTTTATTACAGGTCATCTCATCTTTTTATGTTGAATGGGGAGGAAATGCTATGTCCTTCATGGGCAAAGGTGTCACAAAGAGCACAGTACTTTGCTTGCTTCACTTGTCTCATGAAATGATGGCTCAAGCCAAAAATATGGTGAGAGCACTAAAAGATGCCCTTAGTTTTTCATATGTGTGATTTAAGCATTGACACATTGTCACTGACAGAATTCAAACGGGCAGTCTAGTTTTGCTTGACTTTAGAGAGCAGAAAATTGAATTTTAACTGATGTTTTCCTTGGAGATGTGATGCTTTAATTTACTGAATTTGAATACTAGAGAACGCTAATATCACTATTTTAAGTGTACCACATATACTATCAAAGGTCCAGTTCTGCTAACCTTACTTGCTGAGCAGTATCACTCTGCAAGTAGTCCTTCTGATTTAAGAGGAACTACTTGCAGAATGAGGTGCTGCTCAAAGGCAAGGATGGAAAATCAGGGCTAATAGTATGGTATTTACTTCTAAAATAATTTTGTAATAAGTATAGTTTCTTCAAGAATATTTTAAATGAAGTTACTTCTGATACTTGGAAACAGTACAGTTGAATAAAAATACCTTGATTTGCCCAACAGTTCTGGAAATGAAGGTTCTTTTAACAGAATGCTGCACACTATTAAAGCTTGCTTATGGTAGTGTTGATGTACAAGATGCTGATTCAGGAAAGTCAAAACATGTTCTTAACATTAAATGTATGAGTAAGTCCCATTAAATTTAAGACTGTGCTTAAGCTTTGTGGTGTTCTGGACCATTGAGGTTCTGGACTCTTCTATTAAATGTCTTAAGTCTTTGTGCAGATGTAGATAATCTATAAAGTTGTTAGTGCTTATGTGAAAAATTAAACTGGCTAAAATACCTACTAATGAGTATGGTTTGCTTTTGTTTAAATCCTCATAATGTAGCCCCCAGATGTGCTTGTGACCATATTCTGTAGATTGCATTCTTTTAGGGTTAAGAGTAAGGTGGAAGTCATGGTCTTGAGCTTAAACTGGCTAAAAGCAAAGCCAGAATTTTACTATAATTAATTTTGGAAGACTAAAATCCAGAATAGGAATGCTCTCTGTTACGAATGAAAAAAAATCAGTTCAGGAAGTTCACACTGTGTTCAGATAGAAGATGTTTTTAATTCTGCTACCCTTACTCATGTTGCACAGTATTTTACTCTGGAAATAGCCCCAGTAAAATAAAGGGCCTCCTGGTGAAGTAAAGTACTACACAGTTCAAGGGTAGTAAAGTTAGTGTCTTGGATAGCATTTCTCACTTGTGCAGGTAATAGACAGAATTAAGTATTTATTTCTCAGCATTTATTTTTCTTTGCTAATTTAGAAACCATTATACCATATTAAGACAGTAGTCTTGTCTTACAGACAAGTACATTTTGCATTTTAATTTTGTTGTATTTTGTATAATGCAAAAGGTGTTTTATATCACACAGTAATATTGTTAAGCTTTATATTTTGCCTCCAGAGTCTTTGCCAAACAATATTAGTGCTTTGTACTGAAATAAAGGAAAAAATAGTTTATATAGTTGGAGGGCAGAGTTTATTTGAACAGTTACTGTCTGAAACAAATCCTTTTCTTTTTTTTTTTTTTGATCAGGACTGGGTGTCTCTCTGGTTCTTGCCTTACGATAAAAGTGAAGAACAAGTTCCTTCTCGGCTTGGTCTGGCATGGCTAGTTCCATTATGGGTAGATAGAGATCCTGAGGTTAGTGTACTCTGGCATAAAACTGATGCTCCAAGTTGAAGAAGCAAATGTATTACAAATCTAAAAATTATGTTTAATATTGACACTTAACTAACTTGTCATAATTTTAAATGTGTGTTTTTAAAAAAGTATTCTAAAGAGTAATCACTGTTAGAATTTTTCTGTCAACGCATCTTAAAATGAATCCCTATCCTCTAGAGCTGCCAAGAGATTAAAAAAAACTAATCACAATTTAAAAAATTAATCATGTGATTAATCCCACTGTTAATAATAGAATACTATTTATTTAAATATTTTTGGATGTTTTCTGCATTTTCAAATATATTGGTTTCAGTTACAACACAGAATACAAAGTGTACAGTGCTCTCTTTATTTATTTTTGTTACAAATATTTGCACTGTAAAAAACAAAAGAAATAGTATATTTCAATTTACCTAATACAAGTGGTGTACTGCAATCTCTTTATAATTGCAATTGAACTTATAAATGTAGAATTATGTACAAAAAAATTGCATTCAACAATAAAACAATGTAAAACTTTAGAACCTACAAGTCCACTCAGTCCTACTTCAGCCAATCACTCAGACAAACAGATTTGGTTACAATTTGCAGGAGATAAAATGCTGCCCACATCTTGTTTATAATGTCACCTGAAAGTGAGAACAGGCATTTGCCTGGCACTGTTGTAGCCAGCACTGCAAGATATTTGTGCCAGATACACTAAAGATTCGTATGTCCCTTCATGCTTCAACCACCATTCCGGAAGACATGCGTCCATGCTGATGATGGGTTCTGCTCGATAACGATCCAAAGCAGAGTGGACCGACGCATGTTTATTTTCATTATCTGAGTCAGATGCCACCAGCAGAAGGTTGGGTTTTTTTTATGGTGGTTTGGGTTCTGTAGTTTCTGCATTGGAGTGTTGTTCTTCTAAGACTTCTGAAAGCATTCTCCACACCTCTTCCCTCTCAGATTTTGGAAGGCACTTCAGATTCTTAACCCTTGGGTTGAGTGCTGTATCTATCCTTAGAAATCTAACATTGGTACCTTCTTTGCATTTTGTCAAATCTGCTGTGACTGTGTTCTTAAAACGAACATGTGCTGGATCATAATCCAAGACTGCTATAACATGAATTATATGGCAGAATGCAGGCAAAAAAGAACAGGACACGTATAGTTCTCCCCCAAGGAGTTCAGTCACAAATTTAATTAACACATGATTTTTTTTTATGAGCATTATCAGCATGGAAGCATGTCCTCTGGAATGATGGCCAAAGCACGAAGGGGCATACGAATGTTTAGCATCTCTGGCATGTAAATACCTTGCAGTGCTGGCTACAAAAGTGTCAAGCGGATGCCTGTTCTCACTTTCAGGTGATATTGTTCATAAGAAGCAGTCGGCAGTATCTCCTGTAAATATAAACAAACTTGTTTGTCTTAGCAATTGGCTGACGAAGTAGGACTGAGTGAACTTGTGGGCTCTAAAGTTTTACATTGTTTTGTTTTGAGTTTTTTTATGTAACAAAAAAAATCTACATGTGTAAGTTGCACTTTCACAGTAAAGAGAATGCACTAAAGTACTTGTATAAGGTGAATTCAAAAAATATTATTTCTTTTGTTTGTCATTTTTACAGTGCAAATATTTGTAATAAAAATAATATAAAGTGAGCACTGTACACTTCGTATTCTGTGTTTTAATAGAAATCAATGTATTGAAAATATGGAAAAACATCCAAAAATATTTAATAAATTGTAATTGGTATTCTATTTTTTAACAGTGCCATTAACTGAGATTAATTTACAGCCCTACTATCCTCATTTCCCTGTCTCCCCATACTTTCTATTCTTTTCTTGATAATCCAGGATAGTTGTTCCTGGGGCCTTAGCATGGAAGAGATTTGTTTGTATTAGTTTAACTAGGCAGAAACATTTTGAAATGTTCTTTTAAAAAGTTGTTTGCAGTGCTGTTGTAGTGTTTTGGTCCCAGGATATTAGAGAGACAAGGTGGATGAGGTAATATCTTCTCTTGGAGAATCTTCTGCTGATGAAAGAGACAAGCTGTCAAGCTTACACAGAGCTCTGCTTCAAGTCTGAGAATGGTACTCAAGGCATGGCTACACTTGCAGATGTAGAGTGCTTTGAGTTAAACCAGCCTTCGTAGAGCACAGTAGGGAAAGCACTGCAGTCTGTCCATACTGACAGCTTCAAGCGCACTAATGTGGCCACATTTGTGGCACTTGCATTGGCATTGGAAGCGATACATTATGGGCAGCTATCCCAGCATGCAAGTGACTGCAAAGTGCTTTTCAAATGAGAAGGGTGGGGTGGTATGTGGCAGGGAATGTATTGTGTGTATGTGGAGGGAAAGAGTGAGTTTTTTGGGGGTCTGAGAGCATGTTAGCATGCTGTTTGTAAGTTCAGACATGAGCAGACCCCCACCTCTCTCTCTCTCTCACACAGCATTCCACACTAATGGTTGCTTTGTCTCTGGGAAGATAAGCAGCTGGATGTCAGAAATGGAGCTTTCAAAGGGCCTATCTGCATTCCGCTAAGATTCAGAACAAAGACAAGAATGGCCACTTGACTTAAGGCAATTATGAGACGTTACCGTAGGATGATCAGAGCACAGTAATGCAACACGCCATTCACACTGGTGCCGCAGCACTCCAGTGGGGGCACAGCAAATGTTATTCCACTTTCCTAGGTGGAGTACCAGCAGTGTTGTAGCCGTGGAGTCAGAGAACTCTACATGCCTTGCCAGTGTGGACTGGTAGTGCGCCTGAGGCTCCTTTGTTGCGCTTGTAACTCACAAGTGTAGACCGTCCCTCAATGTCACAGCTAAATACAAGAGTGGAATCAATAAGGAATTAACATATGTTGCAAGAGACCATTTGAAGTGGTCAATTAACTTCTGCAGTCGTAGGACAGAGGTGGATGAGTGAGTTGCAGATTGTTGTAATGCGCCATAAATCCAGTCTTTATTAAGTCCATGATATTTGGTGTCTATGTTTTTGGAGTTATGAATTTAAGTTCCCAGGCTTGTGTTTTTGAAGGTGTGCAGGTTTCCTTTGAGAACAAGGACTGAGAGGTCAGATATGGAGTGGAAAGTGTTCTTTCCAGGTGATATGGTGTGTTTGTCTTATATCATTTTCCTGTGTGAATGCATTCAAGAGCGTAGTGTCTTGTTTCACCCACGTAGTTGTTGGGCCAGTTAGTGCACTGGATGAGGTACACCACATGTTGTGATAGGCATGTGTAGGACTCATGAATCTTGAAAGGTGTGTTGGAGGGATATTGATCATTGTAGCATGAGAGATATGTCTGCAAGTTTTGCGTCTGTTTTTATGGCAGGGTCTGATGCCACCTTGAGTTGGTGAATCCTGAGCTGCGGGGATCTTGCTTCTGGTGTTTAGTTTGGAGAGAGTGTTCGAAGGCCAGAAGAGAGGATTGAAAGAGATTTCTTTCAGAATGTGGTATACATCAAGTATGGGTTGTAGTTGTTTAATGATGATCCATATGGGCTTCAGGGTGGGATGTTCAGTCAGAAGTTTTTTGTTTTGTCTTTTGTTTTTCCTGTGTTGAAATAGGTTCTCCCGGGGTTTTAGAACTGTGTTCCTGCTCCACTCCATTTCCAGGCAAAATCCTGCAGCTCTACTGCTCCGCGCTCCAGTTCCGGGCTTTGCTCCAAAGCCCTGGGTTCTCTCAGAGTATTTGGATGGCCTGTCCCATGATGGTGTCCTCGTTTAGTGAAGGCAGTTTTAAGTGTGTTAAGTTGTGTATCCTGGGTTTTCTTCTTGGAGCATATTTCTGTGGTATCTGAGTGCTTGACTGTAGATAACTAATTTCTTGGGGTAGTTACTAAATCTGTTAAGATAAGAGGGGTGATGCATGAGTTTCTTGATATACTTCCATTGTTGAAGCTGATCATGGTGTTCAGGAAGTTCATGTTGGTGCGGGACTATTCTAGAGAGAGTTTGATGGATGTGTGGTGGTGGTTGAAGTTGTGGTGGAAATCTATGAGGGAGTTTAGGATGTCTTCCCAGAGGATGCCAATATCATTGATGTGTCTCCAGTATATCACTGGTTTGTGGTGCATTTGACCAGATATTCTTCCTCACGGTGGCCCATTGGGAAGTCATCCTGGTATCTGGGGCTGATTTAAAACAAAACAAAACATTGTTTCCCCTGTGGGCAAACACTTCTTACAAAATAATCACTACATATTGGTGTTTGTCTTCAAAGGAAACCTGCACTTACACCTTCATAAGACAAGACTGGGAACTTAAACTGATAACTCTTCTAGACACCAAAAATCATGGACTTAATAAAGACTGGATTTCTGGCTTGTTACAACAGTCTGCAACTCACTGACCTTCCTTTGTCCAGCTACTGTAGAGGTGTTAGAGACCATTCAATGGGCAGTTACAATATGAGTTAACTTGTCATCGGTTCCACCTTTGTATTTAGCTATGACATTGATTACCTTCCCCAGACCTGAGGAAGAGCTCTCATAAGCTTGAAAGTTTGTCTCTTTCATCAACAGAAGTTGGTCCAATAAAAGATATTATCTCACCCACCTTGTCACTACTTTAAAAAATGTTCCTATTAACATGATTTTCACAAAAATGTAAAGCAAATTTGCTCAGACTCAAAACTATCAAGAACATTTTATTTAAAACTGGTTATCTGGAACTTTACATATACAATTCCAGAATAGGCTCACTCTGAAAAGTAACTAGATAATGCCATCTCCTTACTCATCATATCTGCTTTCTGTGTGTATTCAGTCCTATTGCCTTATTTTACCAACTGTCTTTGGTTTGATCTTTAGTGGCAGTTAGATGACACTATGATGGTGGGCACCAGGGATGAATCTAAATAGAAAATTTTGGGCTTGCTGCCTTTTTTTCACAAAATGTTATGACCACATTGACTAGAGGACTATCTGAGGAAGTATTTTGTATTTTACAGTTTGGGTAACAAGGTGTTCATGAACAACTCACTATCTATATTTAGTCAGGGATACAGTCATAGTAACCTACTTACAAAAACAGTGTATAAACAGCTTTGATCAGCCAGGTTTCAAGACTAGTTTAAACACTGGCGCCATTTACAATTAAAAAGAATATTCAGGTGTTCTTCTTTCATGACATTTTTAAGATGTTTGTAGGCTCCATATAAGGTATCTGCATCCATTTTCCTACTGAGCAGTTAATATTAAATGATGAATGCTGTACTGCTTTGTTTATACTTTTTAATGAAAATATATATACAGTAAAATACTCCTTTTGTATAGTGCAGGGATAGGCAGCCATTGGCACACGGCTCACCAGGGTAAGCACCCTGGTGGACCAGGCCGACTTGTTTACCTGCCATGTCTGCCGGTTTGGCTGATTGCGGCTCCTATTGGCTGCAGTTTGCCATCCCAGGCCAACGGGGGCAGCGGGAAGTGGAGCAGGCCGAGGGATGTGCTGGCCATCACGTCTTGCCACTCCCATTGGCCTGGAGTGGTGAACCACGACCGGTGGGAGCCACGATCGGCCGAACCAGCAGGTAAACAAACCAGCCTGGCCCACCAAGGTGCTTACCCTGGTGAGCCATGTGCTGAAAATTGCTGATCCCTGATATAGTGTTACAAAAATAGAGGTGTGCACAACCCTGAGACCACTTAAAGATGTTCACATATGTTTTCAGCTTTCTAGACATGCCTGATCTGTTTGTTAAATGGAGAGAATTATCTCATCCAAATACCGAAAGCTATGTTGTTGGTCTTTTATATGCTCTTCTATGATAATACAAGTAATTCATTAGTAGCTGTTCAAGAGAATTTAGAGATAATGAAGACTGCATGCTTTATTATAAAGGTTTCAGAATGAACTATGAAATATTAACATTTCATACAATGAAATGCAGCTTCTTTCTTGCTAAAATGTTCCAGGTAAGGTTCACCTCCCTTGGAATCGGATCAGCTCTTACATCTCTTGAATTAGGATGCATTGCTTTAGCGGACAGCTGTCAGAACATTTCAGGAGGGTTATGGGGAACAGTGATAAACATTCTTCTGGACCAATTGGAATGTAGCATGGTACGCAGAGAGGTATGTCTTTGTCCTCCTATTGTCCACGAATACACATTTCTCTTATGAATGTATCTTCAAGGGAAAAACTAGTACAAGATGCTTCCTTTGTAAGCTGTTACTGAGAGGAAAGCTTCCAAGACTTTATCTCAGGGGGCACACCATTCCTGCTGCCTTGTAAGTTAAATGCTACCTAATGAAAATGCATCTTTTTCTTGTCTTGTTTTAGCATTTGCTTGAAAAGCACCAGGACATGACTACTAATGTAAAGCAGAAGTAATTTGTTTTAGTGATATGTGAGTCTCAGTGGGGTCATAAAAATAATGAGTTGCATACAAAGATATTGTCTGCTGTTACTTTCTTTAACCTTATAAGAACAATCTCTAACCATTCTTGCTATACATTTTTATAGCATCTTGAAGTCTAGACTGCAAATGGTTTTAAGTTCGTTTTGATGTGGTATGTAATGCAGAGGCTTTTATCTGCTTTTCTCTGTGTTAAAAGAACTGAAATGTTGGGTTCACTTTATGCTCATTACTTAACTTTGCACATTAAACTGTGTATTTTTCTTTTATTAGACAGAAAAGTGTATCAAAATATTTATTAGTAATAAGTGACACACGTGCTACAGATTATAAATCAGAATCTTAATCCTCTGCAGTTAGAGACCACTTTCACATTGGTAGCTAACACCACAGCACTGTGTAAAATAAGCTACTACATTATACGTTCAATTTGTATTTATTATCCAGTACCTGCTTACTTAATTTAAATAGTTTAAAAAAGGACTCTAGAGGTCTGTCTTTTCACATGTTATTCAGTGGGTGGTTTGTAAGCAACAAAAACTGCAAGATGATGACTAGTAGTTTGTCTATTGCTAGCTAAGAACACCATGATACTCAAATATAAAGCACAAAGTTGTGCACGCTTTCAAAACCAGTGTATGGTACTGGTCTCTGTTGTAACTTCTGTTAAATTCTGGAATAAGCTCAAATTTTATTTATACGTTGATACTTTAAGGTTGATTCACAATTCATGGAGAAGCATCAGAGAGATATTTTGCCCAGTGTAACAAGTATATGTAATACAATAAGCAATGAAGCATCTCACCTTAAACAGAAAATTCTTATTTCTTGTTTGTTGATAAACCATTCCCAGGATACCTCTCATGGACTGGGAGAAAGCCTTATGAACAGTTCAGCGATTGACCTCTCGGAGTGCATCCCTAGACAGGTGTTTGTCCAACCTGTTCTTAAAAACATCCATTGATGAGGATTCCACAGCCTCCCTTGGAAGCCTGTTCCAGGACTTAACTTTCTAATTATAAGGGTAGTTTTTCCTAATATCTAACCTAAATCTCGCTTGCTGCAGATTAAGCCCATTATTTTTTGTCCTGCCTTTTAATGGATATGGAGGACAATGGATCACCATCCTCTTTATAACAACCTTTAACATATTTGAAGACTGTTATAAGGTTCTCCTCCTCGCCTTCTCCTTCAGTCTTCTTTTCTCAAGAATAAGCATGCCTACTTTATTAACCTTTCCTCATAGGCCATGTTTTCTAAACCTCTTAGAATTTTTGTTGCTCTCCCATGGAGTCTATCTCCAAATTCTCCACATCATTTTTAAAGTTTAGAGCCTAAAACTGGACATGGTACTCCAGCTGAGGCCTTCCCAGTGCTAAGTAGAGAGGACAGTTACCTCCCGGATATTATGCACATCACTGCTGTTAATATACTCCAGAATAATAATAGCCTCTTTCACTACTGTGTCACATTGTTGGCTGATATTCAATTTTTGATTCATTATCCCCTCCAGGTCTTTTTCTGCAGTATTACCACCTAAGGCAGTTATTCCCCACTGTGTAGTTGGGAATTTGATTTTCCCTTCCTAAGTGTAGTACTTTTGCACTTGTCTTTACTGAATTTCATCTTGTTGATTTCAGATCAGTTCTCTAATTTGTCAAGGTCATTTTGAATTCTTATCCTATCCTCCAAAGTGCTTGCAACCCCTCTGAGCTTGGTATCATCCAGAAATTTGATAAGTCTACTCTCCACTCCATTATCCATTCATTAATGAAAATTTTTGAAGATAGGTACTATGTTTGTCCTTCTCCAGTCCTCTCGGACCTCACCGACCTCTAACAATTCTCAGAAATAAATTACTAATGGTTCTAAAATTGCTTCTGCTAGTCCTTTAAATGCCCTGGGATGAATTCCATCAGGACTTGCTGTCTTGATTACATCTAACTTACCTAAATATACTTTCACCTGTTCTTTCCCTATTTTGGCTTGTGTTTCTTTCCCCTTGTTGTTAATATTAATTGTGTTGAGCATCTGGTCAGCATTAACTTTTTCAGTGAAGGCTGAAGCAAAATAGGCATTAAGAAATTCAGCCTTCTTGAAATGAAGCTATAGGTTTGTTCTGATATCTCAGCTCAGAGCTAGATACACACTGATCCAAACGGGGGTGAATCTGAGAGCCATTTATGAATTTAATGGAATACACTTCTCAATTTAAAATAAAATAACAATTTTCCTTCTCTGTTTTCCTTATAGCCATAATAAAGCTTTGAACGGCATGAGGCACCTTCTAGTGAAAAATAGAGCTAGGAATGTTCAGCCAATCGTTCATATTTTTAATTGTGTTGAAAGAGTTTAAAATAACATCTGTAAATGTCTTTTCAGTTTGCTTCAATTACCTCAGTGCAACCAAGATGTAGTTAGATTCAGGCTTTATAATTGAGTTTTAAGACATATAAAAAAAATTTCAGCTAAACATTTATTTAACAAATTACCTATTCCAAGTAAAACCACTTGTAAGCATTGCTGCACGAAGAAAGCTTTAAAAGAGTTTAAACCTCTCATATTGTAAAACTTAATGCTCACGTCATCATAGAGCTGTTGGGATTATCTTTTTATTGTATTTTGTAAAATGATTCAATGACACTAGATAGAATAATTTCACGTTCTGTCATTGAACCCATTGTTAAAAACATCCCCCTAGATATTTAAAGAGGAAAACTTGGCACTATGTTGTTTGTGTGGCAGCATGTGTTTGGTGCTGCACAAATAAAGAAAGACACTGTCCTACACCAATGAACTTACAATTTAAACAAAAATAGTCAAGCACATAATGCACTGAGGATCATTGTTGAAGGACTTCGCTGAAGTGCAGTGTCTTAAAAAGAGTCAACTTTAAATCTACCCATTTTTAAGTTTGAAGTAGTCTCAGTTACTACACCTGCCCCAGACTTAATCTGCCCTTTTTGATGTGTTAAAAATCATTATTTCCCTGTTCTTTCAAAATATTTTTCTCTTGACTGCTGCTCTGTAAAATCCACACCAACATTATACTGGGAAAATAATAAACTGCTGTATAAAATGCTTTCAGTTTCACAAAGTGAAGATTTTTTTTCTCTGTCTTTGTTATAGTTGTTCTAGGTGTCTGTGATTTTTAAGTTGACTCTGTCCCTTTCAAACTTTCTAGAAGCTTGAAATTTGAAACAGCCTCAGGAATAGTTAAGTCAGAAGGGTGACTTGCTGATTAACATATCAATTTGACCTATGCTTTTGCTTTTAGAGTCCTGTTGGATCTGGTTACTTTGCTTTGCTTTGTTTAGCTGCTGCAGCAAGATGGCAGTATCGATGCTTTCATTTCTTTTTTTTAGGCTGCTTTTATTCTTCAGAATCTTCTTGTAATCCCAATGCCAACTGAAGAACTGAAAGATTGTGCTTGGCAGGTGAGTGACAACATTTTAGTAAGAAAAGTCCATGTGGTAGAAGTAGATTAATTGAAATTAAAACAATTTTGCATCCTCAGACATTTATTGCATGTAAGTATAAGTGAAAGAAATCATTCTGTGTAGCTGTCAGAACTGATTCAGGTATTTTTCAAATGAAAAATATGAATATTCTTATTCTTTTCATGTTTTCAGTTAGAGTTGGAGAGAAAAATATCTTTTTGTTTAACTATATGGAATGCAATATACAAAGTGCAGCTGATAGTCTCCATTTATATTAGTGATATTACACAACATGAGTAATTCAGATTTCTTGAGACATATTAGTAATTTGTTTTGACCAAACTCAGAATGTGATATTATTTAGGGGAAAAAAGCTCTTTGGGCATATATTTTAATACATTATTAAACATGTTAAAAGTATCAATGGGTGAAAATAGTCATCAGCCCTCCTCCCTCCCCCTCCCCCTCCAAAAATGATGAGGATCATGCTGTATAAATAACCTTGGTCACTTTTTTAAAATTTAAAATTTCAAGAGCCCATGTGCATTCCTGCTTGGGGGGTATGGTATGCCTGGTGTTGAGATATGGAACTGCCTTGAAAAGCCATGTTCATTAGTGGGTGCACAAGAGGCCTTGCATGAGGGTGATGACCTCTCCCTACTTGTCTGAGGGAGTGCAGCCTTCAACCACCGCAGTTCTTCCCCATCAGCTCAGAGAGTGAGCAGATCTCACCTTTGTGTTCTCAGACTAGACCTTCCCTTATCCTAGGGCAAGATTTTCTTGTAAACATTTAGAGTGGCGCAATGTAGAGTTCTTCCCCTTTCTCAGGGGTCTTTAGCCCCTTAACAGGACCATTTTGAGCCCAGAACCACATAAGGACTTCAAGAGGTACATTTCCTACCTCGTGATCATATAAAAAAGACACCCACATTCAGTGCCTTCTGTGGCTGGGTGAGACCTACTTAGAAAGTCAGTATGCAGTTTCTATGCCTTTGCTTGCTATGCCATGAGAGAGAGAGAGAGAGAGATGCTTGAGGCTTCAGTCTCATCTAGTTCTCAATGTATATATAACGTGGTACTCTGACGGGCTTACTGAGGGTGCAGGGACCAGCTTCTGTGCCAGCATCTTGTTACACACGACCCAAGATACACTTTCCACTTTGGGTTCAGTGCTGCCTTCTGTCACTGGCTTGAAACCAGAATCTCTTTGGCCTTATATTTGGAGCAAAGCCCTTACACGGCTAAATCTAAAGCAGAATCAAAGAACAAACCAGAATTGCCTATTAAGGTCTCAATAGCCTTGGTGATACTGAGCACCTACTCCTTATTTTGAACCATTAGCCTTAGCACCAGTTCTGTACCTGTCTAGCACTGACTCCTCTGTCGCAGCACCACAAGCTTACTCAGGATCCGTTTGAACAAAAAGAAGAAGAAGCATATGGCTCCACAAGAGAGGCAAAAGCAGAATACAAAAGAGGAAGTGCCATTTCTCTCTTCTTCTATACTCTGACCCACCAGTGCTTTGTAGACGTAGCCAGCAGTGTTCTTACCTCTTCTCCACACTCCTCCAGAGCAGGATGTCATGACACCAATTTAACTTGGACCTCTCAAAAGTTTAGATTCTGCTAACCACCTTTGATTTCTCTGTTTTGAGAATCCCCTGACTGAAATACAGGACACCAAATCTCTTCCCTTGCCTCAGATCCACACATCATCATACGGAGGCCCTCTTCAATTACTCATGTAGCCATATGTGCCCTTCTCTTTTGGAAGGTGTGAGAAAAACATCAGCACTGGTGCTAATAACTGATATGCTCTTTTGGCACTAATGCCCTCATCAGTATCTGTCTCTCATTCTGCATAACCAGAGCCTTCCTTTTCTGCACCAGTCCCCCAGATCTGCAGGAAATTCTGCCTGTATCTCAGGAATGGAATTGAAACTCCATCAGAGCGACCCTACAAGACTCCTTTGGAGGTACATACAGATGGCACCTCACAAGAGGGTCAGCAAGCATTGAGGAGAACATTCCTCTCTCTCTTGTCTGTGGAGACCAGAATACTATCATTATAGTGTATCCAAAACCAAATCCATTTCGTTTCATTACAGGTTGCAGGGGAGGAGAACATGAAAGTAGACTCTCAAATCTGGCCCTTGTTTTAGTCTTTGTACAATACAGTTAAATTTAGCTGATGTACTTTTAGGCCTAGTCTACACTAAAAAGTTAGGTTCACCCAGCTACCTCACTCAGGGTTGTGAAAAAATCTACATTCCTGAGCAACATAATTAAGCTGATCTAACCCTCAGTGTAAGCAGATCTAGCTTGATGGAAGAAGTCTTCTGTCTACCTAGTTACCTCCTCTCGAGGAGGTGGATTACCTATGCCAATGGAAGCACCCCTCCCATTGGCATAGGTAGCATTTACTACACTGAAGAGCTACAGCTACAGCATTTCAAGTATAGACAAGCCCTTAGAGAGTTGTGAATTATAATATAAAGCCATTTGCAAGAGGTAGCCATTGTAACATTTTAATATTGGTTACAAAAGATTTTCACGAAGTTGCTTTGTCTTTTTATAAAAGAATTTTCAAAGGCTTAAAAATAAGGTGTGAAAGAATCAAATCACAATTTTCCAAGTGAGGTGTAACAAATTTGTACCTGCTACTAGTACTGATTTGAGTCAATGTAACTTTTATTAAGAAATGCAATTTAACTGAAATGTCATTTGTCACTTAAGTATTCATGCTGAAAGGTAGTATCAAACAAGATTTCAGGGTAACTGGTTGATTTAATACAATAGAGAATCGAGTCACCAATTTAAAATGTAAAATTACTACCAGGATTAAACTGTGTACTGGAAAAAACTATAGCTTTCTCCCCTCCTTGGTGTTAAGTGTAAGGTGATTTATTTGTAAACCATCTAACACAAGAAAGTTCAAAAGAAAAACTGACAGAATATGGAGGATAGTAAGGAAAAGTATCATAGGCATGCAACACATTAAGATTTTTATCCCTGAGGCAAACAGTTAAAAGGTTGTTAATAGAGAGTGCAGCCCAGATTTTGGATGTTAATGTTTATTGCATAGTTAATGTCATTATTGTTCTTGATGGCAGCAAGTTCTGTGTCTCCCACATCTTTAAAATGGCATAGCAAATTTTTGCCATCGGTAAAAATCAACCCATATAATTTGATGTTATTGGATCACACACAGTATGTTATCTCAAGGTTGTTGAAGTCAGAGCATGCTGTGAACATAATTGGTGAAAGACTTCAGTGCTTTTTAGCACACCCCTGTGGCCATGAAGTGCTTGGCACAGGATTTTTAAATTGGCATAGGCATCTCTGGATATCAAAACTTGAACTCAGTGTCATCACATTTATTGTCTGTAAAATTCCCTGATTATACAGAAGTTTTGGTTGATATAATCAGTGCATAGTGCTGATAGCTCTGTGCATATGGAGTGCAACTCTGTAACTCATTAACAATTTACACAAAACACAGATGTATTTGTCTAGGTAACTGTTGCATTATTATTCTGTTTCAATTGGTGCAAAAAGCAAATGTTGATTATTTGCACTGTTATGTATTGATGCTACATTATGCACTCTGAAAAGAAAAAAAGATGCTGCTGGATTATCACTCAGAAAAACTTTATAATCCAGAGTACACTTCCTCCTTCTAGTTTGTTACCCACTTGTTTTTCTTCCAGCTAAGTTTAAATTCTACAGAAATTGATGTGTTAGGGCCTGATTTGAGGCCCATAGATGGTGACAGGAGTCTGTCCATTGACTTTAATGGGCTATGAATCAACTTCCATGCCCTTCATATGCCAAAGAAAGCTACCACCAATGACAAGTTGTTTTCTTTCAAGGAATTTTTACAGTAGTTTCTCTTAAATCAGTGTGAACTGCTATTAGGACTTCTTTTCAGAGTAAGCTTTTCTTGTAACGTGCTTTGTTTGAACATTACTCAATGTGAGTTCCATTGTCAAGTAATTCTTAATTATTGTTTACAGTCATTTCAAATTAAGTCTAGTAAAACCTAGCTGAATGAATGTTAAATTCATTGCATATCATGTTGGGAAAATATTTTTAATCTAAGAAGTCATTATAATAGTCTTAGATTGGAAACATTCCTGTTAAGCCTTTCTCTAAAGGTGTAACACAAGTCTTCAGATTTATTTGTTTCTAAATTCACTGCCTAAAAATGAGTGTTTTAGAAACTTCTTGTCTTTAAAATTATTCCCAATCGCGCCCCCCCTTGTATCCTTGTAATTATTTAGCTGTGTCAGATATACTCTTACTGTTCAGTATATTTTATTTTCTAAATAGGTTTATATTTCTTATTGGATTGGAATGAATGGATACATCTTAGTGTTTCTGTAGCTTCAAACTGTATCTAATTTGTTCAGTATACTTACGTTTAGGGGCAGAAAAATTAAGTATTTTAGAAAGTTTTGAAGATGCAATGTCCTTTAGTGGATCTACTGTCACTCCCTAACTCTTAATATTATTTTTATTGTTGTTAAAAGTATGGAACTTTCTGGGCAAAGAGTATGATGTGCATTGTAGTATATGCCCTCTCAGCACATGCTTTAGCAGCAACATCTATTGGCTTCTGAGCCAAGATTTCTAAGATTCCTTAAGCTATTTTAGTAACTTTAGCTTTGCTCAAAATCACTCCTTTTTCCCTTTTGAAATAAACTGTCAGTTGCTATTCATGAATAGAATTAAATGAGAAATTATAACAACTTTCTAGAGGCTAATTATAAAGCTTTCTTGATGATATACAGGAGCAAGCACAGACTGAAATCCATACTCTTATATTTATAATTAGCCACCAGAAGTCTAGTTGTTTAACTGTTGTTATTTTAAAACAACCAGGTTTTTTTAAATGACTACTTGTGATTTACAAAAACTGCATTCATGTGTGATGAACGCTTACAAACCCATATAATGTGTGACTGTATATGTTGCCATGATACAGAACAAGTTTGCTTATTTTAGTTAAATATAATTTATATGGTGAGACTTTTCTTCATACAGACTGTATAGTAAAGTTTTGGGCTTTGTTTCCCCCACAGGGGAGTATGTTTTGTAATGTAGATTCCTGTAAATAAATACATTTTGTTTACCCTTGTTTCCTCAGGGGCCTTGTGTACATGATGAAGATTCTGGTCTGTCTCATATAGGAAAACCTGCCCTTCAGGCTCTATTATATCATTGCCACTTCTATGAACATTTGAATCAGATGGTGAATCACTGTTACTTGGGTCGATACACATTTGATTTGAATTGTTCCACGGGAGACAGCCTCATGGCAGAAAAAAATGGGATAAATGGTAAGTGACATTATTTATAACTTCAATGGTATGTTTTTAAGCCAAATGCTCTTCTAGCTTGGAATTCACCTGTTGATTTTTTTGCAGAACATCGTATTTATTCATTGCAACTGCCATTTTAAATTGAATTATACTTAAAGAATTAAGTTGTGTGTGTTAAAAAGTTAGAATTGTTGGTCTCTTAAAGATGTAAGAATGAAAATTTCAGTTCATCTACTCCAGTATCCTAGAGACAATTATATATTTTGTATATGTTCTTGGAAGTTATAGATGGAAAATACCTCTTAGCTCACCCAGTCCATCTTCCTGCAAAAGGTAAAGATGATGGGAAAATACTTTAATTAACTTAACTTCTAAGAGGTGTGACTTTGCAGTATAATAGCAATGAGAAAACTCAGGGAGGCATTGAATATGTGGCCTGTTGTTAAAAGTGAAGTGGCCTTCATGGCCTCTTGAGAAGACACAACTTGTGTGTCTTAAGGAACCTCCACAGGAGCTCTTAACAGAATGGTGCTATTCAGACTTACTCTGATATATGACATAGCAAGGAATGTTGTGTGGTGAATATAAGATATTATTAGGCAACTATGGAAGTACATTCTCTTTGTCCTCAGTGGGTGAATGATTGAATTCATGCTGATGCAAGACAGGAGAGGAGAGTTAACTATGACTCCATATATAGGTTGTCCAAAACCATTTTGTTTGTTTGTTATAGTATCTTTTTTACTACAGCATTGCACAGACTCACAGAATGCATGTCTAGGATCTCAATAGTGAAATGATTACACATCACCTTGAAATTACTACTCCTCGAGCTAATTTTCAGCAGGACAACACCCTTACTTATGTCTTAATTTAATGTACTTAGAACTGTTCTACACCACAAAAAGGTACCACAGAAACATAGTTTTGAAAAATCTGTCTACAATCATTTTAGGGTCATTGTTGTCTTACACTTCCTCACATAACATTTCTTTGTCACTTCTCAGGGTACGTCTACACTGCACGATTATTTCGAAGTAGTTTAAACCGATGTTACAAAACCGATGTTATAAAATCGGTTTTGCGCGTCCACAG
>NC_133770.1:200703109-200706494 GCF_003597395.2 Chelonoidis abingdonii
TAACACACTAAGGGTACGTCTACACTGCACGATTATTTCGAAGTAGTTTAACCGATATTACAAAACGATGTTTATAATCGGTTTTGGCGTCCCAATGCGATCACAAAATCGATTGCTTGCGTCCATGGTCCAAGGCTACCATCGATTTAAGGAGGCGATGCACTGTGGGTAGCAGTTCTCAGCTATCCATAGTTCCACATTCCGTGTTGAGAGCACAGTGCCTGATGGGCAGAAACATTGCCCCGGTGGTGCTGGGTACAGCCTCACCCCTCTTTGTGAAGGCAGCAGACACCCTTTGGCACCTTTTTCGCGGAGTGCATTGAGCAAACGCCATAGCACAGCAATCATGGACCTGAGATCACAAACGGTATCCTGACCGTTGTCAACACCTCGCGTACTCTCGTGCTGACTATACTGAACAATGAACTGCAAAAGCAGAGGGAGGAGAGGAGGCAGCTATTGCTGAGCGGCGAGGACAGCAATGACGAGATGGAGGCAGAATTCTCCATAACCGCTGGCCCCAGCGTTTTGGAGCTACTGCTATTAACGGGGCATCTTCTACCCATTGAACGCCGAATATGGGCACGGGAAACAAGCACAGACTGGTGGGACCGCATTGTTTTGACGGTGTGGGACGATTCGCAGTGGCTGCGAAACTTTCGCATGCGTAAGAGCACTTTCTTAGAACTTTGTGACATGTTTCCCCTGCCCTGAAACGCCGTAATACAAACATGAGAGCAGCCCTCACAGTGGAGAAGCGAGTGGCAATAGCCCTCTGGAAGCTTGCACGCCAGACAGCTACCGGTCAGTCGGGATCAATTTGGAGTGGGCAATCTACTGTGGGGGCTGCAGTGATGCAAGTAGCCAAGCACATCGTTAAGCTGCTGCTACGAAAGGTTGTGACTCTGGGAACGTGCAGGTGATAGTGGATGCTTTTGCTGCAATGGGTTTTCCGAACTGTGGTGGGCCATAGATGGAACCCATATCCCTATCTTGGCCCCAGAACACCAGGGCACCCAGTACGTGAACCGCAAGGGGTACTTTTCAATGGTGCTGCAAGCACTGGTGGACCAAAGGGACGTTTCACCACATCCACGTGGGTGGCCAGAAGGGTTATGACGCTCGAGTCTTCAGGGACACTAGTCTGTTTTAAAAAGGCTACAGCAAGGGAATCCTTCCCAGACAAAATAACCGTTGGGAAGTTCAAATGCCTATAGTTATCCTGGGGGACCCCAGCCTACCCTTGATGCCATGGCTCATGAAGCCATCAACTGGCAGCCTGGACAGTTGGTCAGGAGCTGTTCAACTACAGGCTGAGCAAGTGCCGGATGGTGGGTTAGAATGTGCATTTCGGCCGTTTAAAGGGTGCGCTGCGATCATTACTTACTCGCTCAGACTCAGCCAAACCAATGTCCCGCTTGCTATTGCTGCTTGCTGTGTGCTCCACAATTTGTGGAGACTAGGGGGAGAATTTATGGCTGGGTGGGAGGCTGAGGCAAATCACCTGGCCGCTGAGTACGAGCAGCCGAGACCAGGGCGTTAGAGACACACCTGGAGGCGCTGCGCATCAGAGAAGCCTGAAAACGAGTTCAGCACGGCCAGGGTACGGTGTGACTCTGTTTGCTTCCCCTTGATGAACCCTCCGCACTTGATGGACTTATTCAGTGTAAGCAACCCACCCTCCCCCTTTTCATTACAGGTTGGCGAGGGAATAAATTCTGTATCGTTTAAAATCCTTTATTATTCATTAAAAGTAATATGCATCTGTTAAAATCATGAGTTTTTCCTTACTAGATTTCCCTGTAAGCAACCACCCTCCCCTTTCGATGGTATTCTGTATTACAAGGAACTATTAAAAAAAGGCAGAGAATTGGAAGGTTTCCCTGGCTGCTTGTGCTTTGGAAGGAGGGGAAGGGAAGGCTATTAAGCACATTGTAGCGTAATTACAGCCTTTTCCTTGAACTCTGCAGGGGTGTGGAGGAGTAGGCGGGTGCAGAAAGCCTTCCCCCACGCGTTCTTACACGTCTGGTGAGGGAGATATGGGACGTGGGCTTGCAGGGAGGTTATACACGGGCTGCAGCGGCACTTCTGCTACTGTGCTGCTCTTTCCTGAAGATGCACCATGCGTTTGGAGGATTTCAGTTTGAGAACGCAGCAGATCCAGCATTGCATCTCTCCAACGCTGGGTCTTCCTGCCTAGCCTCTCAGATCGTTCACTGGCATCTTTCCTGTACTTTGCTACCACATCCTTCCATCATTCTGTTTATCCCTCTATTGCGTGTTACTTCAATAATTTCTGTGAACATTTCATCTCGCGTCTTCTTCTTCCTCGCCGTATACCAGCACCGCTCGTGATGGCATAGGGACTTCAGAGAAATGTGCAGCTGCATGGGGAAGGCAAACCAGAGGTGATAAGTATGTGGAATACCTTTTACAGAGCAATGATAGTTACTCTTTCACATAGAACACTATCCACCTTACAGAGCACATGTGATCTCTTATACAAGTCGCGATTTTGTATCGTTTAAAATGTTCAGTGTCTGTGTGACTGGTGTGGCACACACAGATGCAGGTACCGGCGCACCGTACGTCCACGCGGCGATGGTAAGTG
Organism: Chelonoidis abingdonii; assembly: GCF_003597395.2. Taxonomy (NCBI): domain Eukaryota; kingdom Metazoa; phylum Chordata; order Testudines; family Testudinidae; genus Chelonoidis; species Chelonoidis abingdonii. Next base: position 200,705,721 of record NC_133770.1, read on the forward strand.
GAGGCTTTAAATTTTGACTTCTCCGCCGTTCATATACACAGTGATCTATATGATGCCTTGCTCCTGTTAAGAGGAACCTGCAAAGCCCCCCCCTCTTTCACATCCACCACAGCGCATGGTCCTTATCTATATACGATCGCTGCTAGTGATCACCTACATCACCCCCCGCATCGCTTTGCTGGTAGCAGGGAAGATCCTGCTTGCCAGACGCTGAAAACTCGTCGCTATCCCTCCATCCCCCGCTCTGGCCAGTAGCTAAATCGCCATGTCTGCCCCCTATTTACATTCCTGATGTTCTACAAGGTAACAATGGATGATATCTCTCTCCTGCAATAGCACCGCAGGAGGCAGATTGTTTGTTATGCAATCCTTCAGTGCAATGCCTCAATGCCTGCAGTACCAAATGTCTTGCAAAATGCTAGGCGTTAATGTTACCTAGTATGGGGGACCGGAGAAGGCTGTTTTGGCCAGAAATGTTCTCTATATGCATAAGGGTTTTGGAGTTCTCCCGATCGATTCATGGAGATTAATTTGGAGGATTTTCGCTCCATCCCAGACATGTTTAACGAAATTTTCCTGTAACATAATGGCTGTGACTCAGCAGAAAGCCCTGGTGTCAATGCGATCTAAAAAAACCGTCTTGTTTTAATCCGTGTTTGGTACGAATGAAGGGCACCTTACCGGAGGTCGCTTCCATGGCTTCACTGTCTGGTTCTCGCTTGGAGCGCAGGGACTGTATTCTTGGGTCTCAAAAGATCCTGGCTGTTGGGGATC
>NC_133770.1:200706594-200802554 GCF_003597395.2 Chelonoidis abingdonii
CTAATCCAAGTTATCACTATCGAATTTAGCGCTACTCCTCTTGTTTGGGAGGAGTTCCGAAATCAATTTAAGGAGGCGGTTAACTCGATATTAATGACGACGTCATGTGAACGGATACAGCGTTAAATCGGTATATCGGCCATTAAACCGATTTAAAGTCGCAGTATAGACCTGGCCTCACAATAGGTTCTTCTTGGCTTATCCTATCTAGATTTCCTTAAGCAGTTCTATTAATTTTTTAGTGTTTGATGTATTTTCCTTACTTACACTCTACAGTGCTTTGAAAGAAGTTCACCCAAGGTGCAAAATATCTATTTCTAAGGGAAGTAAAGAAACCAAAACCTATCTTGGACAGTTAGTGGATTTTTATTGCTGCAATTTTTAGTATTTTGTAAATGTAATCGTATAACCTTGTGCTGTATAAAGCTAGGTAGAATTGGGTTTGGTAACTATTTTCATGGGAGACGTCAAAGGAAAGCCTACTGTAGTACCATACAGTGTATTGTTGGTGACATAGTATGCAACACTTTTCGTTCTCTGCCTACCTGTCCTCTCTTTTCTGGAATCTTAACCGATATTGGGGATTTGGAAAAGTGGTAGAGGGAACTGAGGTGGTTGGCGCACCAGGCCCAGTTTTATAGCCCCACTCTTAGAATATTGGAATACCCCAAGGGAAGGGGTGAAGAGGAGCTCATGTGCACTTCTGTGGCCATTGCTAATAAAAATTCTACTGTCTGTGCTGCCTCCAGCTGGCACATCCCCTAAGTGGGAATATGCAGATCCTGTCTCAAAGAACTCCGGTTACAAGTAAGTAACCTTCATTTGCTTAGTAACTTTTTCTTGGTTGATTATACCCACCTTTCTTTCCATGCTTTCTCTACCTTTTTGACCATAAAAATAAAGTCTTAAAACAACTATTTTTTGAACTGTTGTATTTCCTTTTTCTGCAGATTTTGATGACTCTATTAATTTTTGGAGAGTTCCATCCAGTCAAAGCCAATCTCCAAGTTCTCAGTCAACATCTGATACTATGGTAAATGCCAAAGTATTACATGCATATTACATTTAATGTTGTTTATATAGTATTTTCAAGAAAACAGACAGTAATGTAAGTGCTAAAACTGTAAAAGTTGAAAAACTACGTTATGCAATCATCAAGCTTTACACTTGTTTAGTTTTAGTAAATTGAGTAAAACCTCTGTATTTAGTCACGTATGCAAGTTCAAAAACAGTGGCTTAATTTGCCCAGTTAAATATGCAAGTAAACTTCAATTCTAGAGCCTCTAAATTTGATGAAATTTCCTAAATTCCTGTAATTTACTCTATTGAGTAAATCCAAATGAACTTGTTCCTAGCTACTTTTTACTTTGTCCAAACTAATGCTTAATAGTTAAACATCAGCATAACATCACAGAATCATGACAATGTGTCAGAATACCATTGCATGCAGGTGCAAAGTCACATCCTCTTTTGGGCCCCAAAATGTTTTTAGAATATATGAAAATTCCGCAAGCAATGTTTGCAAGACATGGGACATTAGCAAATCTCTTTCTGGCTAGAAGAATGATAGCTGCAATACAAGACTGCAAGCATACGTTATCCGTCAAGATATTAAATATAAAGCAAGAGAAAATTGAAATGAATCCTCAGGGCTCAAAGAAGGGAGTCATAGGATCTCTGAAAAGGAAAAAAATATTGTACAACATTCATATCTTACCTGGTGTAAGTTTTACATGTCTGTTTATTCAGGGTTTCCCAAATGGTATTGAGATATTGTACAACCATTTTAAGTTTAGTAAAATGTAATTCAGTAAATTTAAAATAATAAAAAATAAATACAACAGAAACCCTTTAATGGTATGTACCTTGAAGTTTCTGTATTGTTATAACCTGAGCACCTGAAGTGAAACTAGCTGTATGAGGAACATAGATAGAACTTCCAGCTAAGGCTGCATTTCAGACAGCCGTCAAAAAAATGTGCCCAAAAGTGTTGGCAAGACCTGTTCAAAAAGATTCAGGTCTGTTTTGAAAGAGGAGATGTTTGTGGTATCGATGATAGAATTAAAGAGTCACTTGGTCCACCTTGTAAAAAGACCACAAACCTGAAAGTGAAAGATGATACCATATTGACTGACAGGCAAAACTAACTTGACTGATGGATTGAGCATTACAAAGCACTCTGTTCAAAGGATGCCATTATCTGTGATACTGCCTTAGCTGCCATTCCCCAGCTTCCAGTGATGTAGGAGTTGGACCAAACACCAACTCCTGAAGATCTAGAGAAGACTATCAAAGAGATTGTGCCTAGGAAAGCAGCGGGCAATGACCTGATACCTCCAGAGCTCCTAAAGGCCGGAGTGAGAGAGCTTGCGAGTGACATTTATGCCCTTCTCTGCGTTTGTTGGGAAGAAAGCCATATACCTCAGGATCTGAAAGATTCAAAGAAAATTACTATATATAAAAATAAAAAGGATAGGGCAGACTGCAACAACTATCAAGAGAAGTCTTTGCTCAGAGTGGTGGTCAGCAAGGTGCTTGCAAGGGTCCTGTTGAAAAGACTCCCAAGTCCTTGCTGAAAGAGTCTAGCCTGACAGCCAGTGTGAGTTCAGAGCTGGATGCTCCATGACTGACATGTTCTTCACATTGCACTTGTTGCAAGAAAAAAGCTGTGAATAGGCACCTCTCTATCTAGCATTTGATGACCAACAAAAGGCCTTTGTTACAGTTAGCAGGAATGGCATCAGTAAGATCTTGTTGAAAATTGGCTATCCACAAAAGATACTCTCCCTATTCAAGGAGTTCCCTGAGGGAATGAAGGTAATCATCCAGTATGAAAATGAAACATCATCCAAGTATAGTATTGATACTGGTATGAAGCAAGGCTGCGTCTCAGCACCCACTGGCTTTGGTATCATCTTCTCTGTTCTTCTTAAGTATGCCTTTGGAAATGATCAATCTGGCATATTAATTGAATTGAGGATGTAAGGCAGCTCGTTTAACATCAGATCATTCCAGCATAGAAGGCATGGCACCCAACTTACTATTTGTGATCGTCTTATTGCATATGATGCTGTATTTGTCAGTAATTCACCCGATGAACTGCAGGTCATGATGAACAAGTTTTCTGATGCATGCACGAAGTTTGGCATGGTAATCGGTATTAACAAAAAACAGTTGTCATATCATGAAGTACCAACATTCCATCTAAAATCTATGTCAATAATGAGGCTCAGGACAACATGGATCACTTCTGCCATCTCTGCTCAATTCTTACCAGCTCACTTAACCTGGATAGGGAACTTGATGCTAGAAGGTGCAAAGCTTCTGTTACCTTTGGCAAACTTACCTCACATGTTTGGAATAACAGGTTGCTAACCCCGAACACAAAGGTGTCTATTTATCAGGCTTGTGTCCTTAGTACCATCCTTTATGGTTGTGAAAGCTGGGTTACATACTCCAAGCAGGAGCAGAGATTGAGCAGTTTCCACTTCCAGTGCTTTAGAAAAATCTTTGGAGTTACCTGGGACCAAACAGATCACCAATAACGAGATCCTTGAGAGAACCAACCTACAATCTATTCAAACTATGCTGGACTTTCACAGGCTTTGCTGGTCGGGACACATGGAGTACATGCCTCAAGATTGTCTGCCGAAGGCTGTGCTCTATGTACAAGTTAAGACCTGCCCACAGCACAGAGGAAGACCAGAGCTCCGATATAGTGCCAAGGGGAGGTAAGACCTCAAGAAATTCAGTATTCCCACAGACAGATAGGGAAAAAACTGCACAGAATCGTTCAGTTTGGAGAAACCAGGTTAAGTCTAGTGCAACCACTGCAGAGAGCCATCAGAGCGCCCAAGCTGAGGCCCACAGGTGAGCCAGGAAGCAGAATATGCTTCAACTTCCATCTGGTGAGTGGACCTGTGGCCACAGTGGGAAGGTTTGCCACTTGCACATAGGACTCTTTTCCCATACTATTGCTAAGCACCACTGACGGACCAACTTTGTTGCATCTCCTTTCAGCTATCAAGACATTGACAGCCATAACCAGATGTGTATCTTTAAATTTGATCTTTAATTAAAGGTACCAAGAGAAGATTAGCCTAAACCTTGTCCCTGTGAGTCCGGCACTTCTAGGCGGTTTATGCTAGCCTCAGAGGCTCATTGCGACCTTCCACGTAGCCCTTCTCTCTCTAGGGCCAGGGTTAGTCTACTGAGCCCTTTTCATCATAAGCCAGCAAGGAGATTGGTGAGAGAACTCCCACAGTCTCTGTTGTCCCTGCGACTAAATTCAGAACAGTTTAGCCTCCTGTCCTGACAGGGACCTGTCTTCCCTTCCCAGGAGGTGTTTCTGTAGTGGCAGGTTGGAGGGGAACCCGGGCCCGTCCTCTACTCCGGGTTCCGGCCCAGGGACCCTAATGGTGGCAGCTGTTGGTAGCTGACCTTTCACTGCCAGAGTTGCTACATTTCCCTGGGCCACTTCCCCACAGCTCTCCTGCTTCTCCCTTCTTCACCCTCACCTTAGGGCTCCCTTACTTATAGCTTGAGGGTGTCTTCATTAACCAACCCTTCAGGTGCACTTCCTCTCCTCTGACTCCCTGGCTTTCCACAGCCTGACTGGAGTGAGCCCTTTTATAGTATCAAAAGGGCCTTAATTAGAGTCAGGTGTTCACATTACCTTAATGGACTCACCTGACTCTTCGCAGGTTAATTGGAGTCAGGTGTTCTCATTAATCTGGAGCAGCACCCGCTCTGGTCAGTCAAGAAACAGAAAACTGCTAATCCAGTGGCCAGTATATCTGCCTTCTATTACGTTTGTTGTACCCAACTGGCCTGGGTCTATCATAGTATGTAATAATGAACTCTTTCTTTCAACACTTGGACACACTTACACCTTTGCTAGTTTATGTAATGTTATTTACTGAAGGTTTTTCTATGACTGCTGGAGAATTTCTTTAAAAAGAAACAGGTTTAAGGTTTTAGCCAATCATTAAAAAGATTTTCATAGTGAAAGTGCAATGCTGAATCAGTGCAGTGTTGCCCATAAGTGGGCATCTCTTCACTTTGCTGACCATCGTGACTGCTGCTTTGTATTTGGGCCTGGATTTTTCATCAGAGTCTTCTGATTTTTTTTTTATTTTTTAGTAGTTTGGGTTTATTTTATTTCTGGATCCTGACCTTTACCAAATTACAAGACAGCTGTGCTACACCTTTCTTTCTGCATGTACCAAGGCAGTTCAGACCTGTCCATGGGCCTGCAGGGATTGGCCAAACCACCTTGTGTCAGATTAACCGCTTCTGGTGATGCAAACGGTGACGATTCAACACTCCTGTCTTACCCATTAGCTTCATAACTTTTGAAGTTGATTTGAGGAAGTTGCAAGCAAGGCTTTCACATTATCCACTTCTTAGGAGACTTTCTTTCTTTTACTTTTATTTCTTTCTCCCTATGTTCCTCCCAACAAAGCTGAGCAAGTCTGAGACTAAGAGGTGAACCCAATCTGAGAAGAGACCCTCTCAGACCCTCAGATCTCCCAAAATCAGCAAACACTTGCTCAGAAAGTACTTCACAAGGACATCAATCCTCTTGAGTGCTTGGGATTCAGCAAAACTGAAGGATTCAAGGATTTTTCTTCATGAGTAAGCCCAAAGTTCCCCCTGAACAACCTGGTCTGGTCCACCTCTAAAGGAATAAGCGACAAACTCTTGATCCTGATTCTTAAGTGGTCAGTTAAGACCACTTGACAAGGAATCCGACATCCATTTAGACTTTTTCCATCTGTGCAAAAGGAAGATCTGAGTTCCGTTAGGATGGTCTCCTGCACTTCGTCTCCAGTTATTGGAGAATGAGGAGCATCATGTGTGATGTGAATAAGCTCAGGACACATCCACCAGCATGGCTCATGACCTAAAAGGAGAGAACAGACAAAAAAAGTAGTTGGTCGTCAGGGAGGACTACCATATGCTCAAAAGGTAAAAGGAAATCAAAAGGACCAAATATATATATTGGATAAAGTCCCAAAGCTGTCCTGTTACTCATCTATTTCCACAACTTCTAGCATCTACCCCAAAGAAGGGAAGCTCCACTTTGGATCACAGTAACAATGAAGCTGAGAAGCATAAGAAAAATTTTCCATTCAACTTCATTCCTTTTTCAAGGAGGAATGGGAAACTCCTAACAAAGGGAAAAGGCTCAGTCAGGAAGCTTTGAAATTCTGTAGGATAATAGAAAGTTTTTCCTTCATCCTCCCCAAAACCAATATAGCAATTGTACTCCCCACGTAGAGCATACTTCCTGCAGACAAAAAGACAGAAGCCACTCTTAGAAACTTCTTCAGAATCCCTGATAGCTTTATTTGCAGCCACATGCTTCACTAGAGCAACAAGCTAAAAAGACCCGATCATTATCATAAATTCAGCTTGTATTATGGAAAATATCTGTAGCCCCTGCATTTGTGATTCCCTGAAACTGGTAGCAAGAGTTGTGACATCCAGCCACTGAAATAGCTACATCTGGCTTTAGCAGATAGCTATTTAAAGCACATTCTTGGTGCCTCAGAACTGTCTGGTGGACTCATGTTTGAGAACTATTGATAAGGTGGTCTCTGATGACCTGGACAAGCTAAAGCTTCTCACTCCAGCAAAGTCCTAGGCTGACTACAAACCCTTGGCAAGGGCAGAGAATCCTTTTTAGACAGCTCCAAAGCCCATTGAAGTCAGTGGTGTGCCTTTCTGTTGATTTTGGTGGCCTTTGGATGAGACCTTTTGTTCTTACCTACAGAGAAAGCTAAGGGAATCTTCTTATGCCAGGGGTAAAATCTGGACATGGAACACCCACAGGAAACCCAGACTAGGTAACAAGTCCAACCCGTCCTTCCAATCCAGTCACTGATTGTAATCAAATGTCTGCATCCAGAAATAAGTCCGGGGGCAGGATATCCCACTGCTCGGATGCTTGGTTCCAGTTGACTTCAGATTGGTGGGCATTGGAGAATGTAGCATGGATACTTGTTCGACATTGCTTATTCATTACTTCTTTAAATTCAAGAGACGCCAAGAAACATCAAAACATTTGTGAGGAATGTAGGAGCTATCTGTACTTTTTATGAACATTGTGGGAATCCCCATTTGATATTCAGTGGATGACAGATATAAGGAACCCTTATGGTTAACTTAGTGCTATGGGACTCTGTAGGACTACAGGGAAAGCAGACAATGGATGTGGTTAACCCCAATCCCTGGTATTCAACACACAGTACAGGTGCTAGTTCCTTTGTAAGTTGACCCATGCTATGCTCTCATCAGCAAGCAGGCTGGTGGCCCTGAAGGGAGTGGGAAGAACTTCAGGCAGGAGCTTCTAAACCAGAGGTCGGCAACTTTTCAGCAGTGATGTGCCAAGTCTTCATTTATTCACTCTAATTTAAGGTTTCGCGTGCCAGTAATACATTTTAACATTTTTAGAAGGTCTCTTTAAGTCTATAATATATAACTAAGCGATTGTTGTATGTAAAGTAAATAAAGTTTTTAAAATGTTTAAGAAGCTTAAACATTAAATTAAATTAAAATGCAGAGCCCCCCGGACCGGTGACCAGGACCCGAGCAGTGTGAGTGCCACTGGAAATCAGCTTGCGTGCCACCTGGTCTACAACAGTTGCTAAGGGAGGAGCTATTTGCTTACTGCTACTCTGATTATCACATTAATCTGAATGTTTAACTATATTCGCTAGAGATGAAATCAAAAGGTGTGACAAAAAATAACTTCTGTTGTGGAAGGTTTTCTTCCATTTTGCATAGTTGAAAACAGTTGTGGAAAAGGCTGAGGTGCACTAATGATCTGTGATGACCATTGAGCATGTGTCATTGGCACTGTGGAGCTTCAGGCGAGGCCAGGAACCAATTTTTTAACACTGACTATTAAAACAAACACACACACACCCAAACACTTTGCTCCTGAAAACTTAGCTATCTTTAGACAATAAACATAGTACTAACAAAGAGTAAATCAATTGCTTTGTTTTTATCGCTTCCTAGATCCTTTCTGCCTCACCGTCAATGGGGAGCGTTGATGAGCTGCAGGCCCGTGCCCCGCTAACATCAGCTTGTTTTGTCCCTGAAACACCAGTTGACCGGCTTATGGCTCAAGGTAAACCAGAGATCAATTTAATTTTTAAATATATCCATGGACATAAATATTTTTTGGTTGCTTTGGGGTGAGAGGAGATTAGCAATATTGCATAAGATTTTCTGTGGAATTGAAAGTAAGAAATCCTTTATCCTTCTGAGAAGGAAGAGCGTTACACATGAACATTAAATACAACTGCTACTTCTTAAAGTTATAGCTGATTTTAAAAAGTATGTTTCTGGAAGTTGGTTGGTTTGGCGACCTGACCCACATTTTATAGAAATAAAAGATTCTATGTACTAACAAATTGGTAATAACCAAAAGTTGCCTATGGTGGCTTTTTTGTAGCCTATCTGAAATAAATTCATGGTCTATCAGTTTCTAATGGACAGATGTCTGCATTGCAAAAACCATCACCACACTTGGCACTGATTGGTGGTCTTACTGGTGGTCTCAGCAGTGGAGCCATGTTATATGGGCACAGAGTCTGAGCTTTTCTGGCATAGCTCTGTAAGGAAGCCTGTAGAGATCTTTTTAGAGATACACGTGTTTGATGGACTTTGGTTTTTATTGTTGTCAATCTGTCAGCTTTCCAGAACACTAGGCTTTCAGTAGAGAATAAATGTCTCACATAAAGATATTCTGTTATGAATTTCATTGTCTCATTCTTTCCCCATCTCTCCTAATCTGTCCTCAATGTAAAAAAAAAAAGTATTTCGCCCCCCTGTAGAAGAGTGGTGGTTTTTTAAAGTGATTGTTATGTTACAATGAAAAACTGTATTTTTAACATTTTCAGGCAAATTAGCAAGCATTATGAATATGCTTCTTTGGATTCCTCAGTCATAGAATCTGGGCATCATCTTAATTTATATAATTTGTGATGATATATTTTATTATCACAAATGATTAAATAAAAACAATAATTAAGGGAAACACTGCATAAAAATATTTCATTTATTATTTTTAATTTTTTCCCGCTTTTCTTTTTTCTGATCATTCAGGTTTCTTGTGCCACAGTTTGCCAAGCAGCTTTCCATATTTGACTTCTTATAGTGTGAGGTGTAACCATATGAAATTTCATATGTTTTGTTCCAAGAAGCTCTTGTTTTACTGTTTAAAAATCTATAGGGGAGTTGGATACACTAGGTAGCAAATAAAATGATATTTCTTTGTATTATGTAATTACTCTGTCTTATCTTTGGATGAGTGTTTTTGTTTTGGTCACTGTGTTCTAGGTCAGAGTGACACTACCACAACAGCAACTCCACGTGATTCTCCCCAGCCTGATGTTCCATCTAACCAGTGTGCTCTAGTCACACCTCCTCTCCTGTCAGCTGTATGCAGCCTGCTGGGCAACCTGCTGGTGATTGTTCCAAAGGACACTGGAATTGCTCTTCGACAAGCACACTTACTAACACCTCTCAGTAGGTAAGAGCTCAATAAATGCTGACCTACAAACAGGTGCAGCAGTAGAGGAGAACTAGAACAGGATAAGCAATATCCATGTTCCTAACCAGAACTTTGTGACAGATATTGATTGGCTCTTGGGTACTCTGAAATGTTCACTAACTCTTTTTAAATGAAGCTAGCAGACGCATGTGTTCATTTTGTACTTACGGAAAAGGTACCTATTTCCAGACAGATGATTCTCATTATTTTCAATGAGTCTTTCTGGTACAGGTTTTCATCAGTACAGGCATCTCCTCTTTCCCTCTGGTAATGATTAACCTTTGTTCAGATGGGTATTTATTTATTGTCCATTTTTGAATATGTGATCATCAGACATTGAGAGTTGTACGTGATTATATTTCATTGTGATCTTTTTCATTGCACAAAGAGTATGTTTGTATATATTGGAAAGTTGGGTTTGGAGGGGAAAGTGGAATTTGACAGCATGGGTCTTGTCCTTTTTCCCTCTCCTATATCTCCAAGTGATATATGGCAGCTGTGAGAGGGCTTAGGTTTGAGACTCTCACTATTTTTGTTTCTTTTTTTAAAGAACTCAAAGTAATTAAATGCAAAAACTGTTAATACTAAACAACATTAAAGTGATACTCAGGTTAAAGTTAATATATATTTTTAGAATAAATGTACTTCCAGTAGGTTACAGTTTGAAAAACTAAACCTTTTTTGTAAGTGGTTGCTCCACCTGTGACATATGAAGCACTAGAATTACGTTTGATCACATGAAGGAAGTATTTGACAGTGTTTTTAAACAATGAAGCTTCCTGCTAGTTGTATCTTAGAGTATGTCTACACTATGGGATTATTCCGATTTTACAGAAACTGATTTTTGGAAACAGATTGTATAAAGTCGAGTGCATTAATTCGGTGGTGTGCGTCCATGTACCGAGGCTACCCATTGGAATTCTGGGTTGAGAAACCAATGCCTGATGGGGCCAAAAATTTGTCACGGGTGGTTATGGGTAAATGTTATCAGTCAATCCTCTCTTCGTGAAAGCAACAGCAGACAATCATTTCATGCCCTTTTCCCTGGATTGCCCGGGCAGACACCACAGCACGGCAACCATGGAGCCCGTTCAGCCTTTTTTCACCCTCACCGTATGTCTATGGACGTTGTTAATAGACCCGATACTGCAGTGCTACACAGCAGCATCCCCTTGCCTTTGCACTTAGCAGAGATGGTTACCAGCCCTACTGTACCATCTGCTGCTTCAGGGGTGCTCCTGGCTGGCCTCAGAGAGGTTGGGTGGGGGCGCCTGGAAAATGGGAATGACTCCCCAAGTCATTCTCTTCTTTAAGTTTTGTTTAATGGAGAGTCAATCCTGCCTAGAATATCAGGCAAGCCTACTAAAGAACCAGAGAGGCAAACGGCCGCTCTGGGTCAGAGCCCCAGACATCCTGCAGAAATGATGAGCTGCATGTCATTCTAGGGGGTGCCCCTGCAACAATGCCACCCATTGCTTCCCTCCTCTCCCACCCCTCCTGGGCTACCGTGACAGTTATCCCCCTCATCTGTGTGATGAAGTAATAAAGAATGCATGAATAAGAAACAACACTGACTTTATTGCCTTTGCAAGCAGAGATCAAAGTAGGGAGGAGAGGGCAGCCTTCAGCTGCTATGATATTCCAGGCAGGAGTGAATCTCCATTAGACAAAGCTTAAAGAAGAGAATGACTTGTAGTCATTCCCATTTTTGCCCAGGCGCTCCCAGCGGACCTCACCGAGGCCTGCCTGGAGCACTCGCAGGACGACAATGATGGCTATCAGTCATACTGTACCGTCTGCTGTCCGCAAGGCAAGGGAAGGGGATGCTGCTGTGTAGTGCTGCAACACCGCATCTGCCAGCAGCATCCAGTAGACATACGGTGACATTGAAAAAAGGAGAGAGAGGATTTTTTTTCCTTTGCTTTCACGGAGGGAGGGGTGCCAATGATATATACCCTGAACAACGCGCAACAATGTTTTTGACCCTTCAGGCTTTGGGAGCTCAGCCAAGAATTCAAATGGTTTTCGGAGAGTGCGGGATAGCTACAGTCATCAGTCGTCCCTTGCTCCGTGAGCGTCCATTTGATTCTTTGGCTTTCTGGTACGTTTGTCTCAGCTCCTTAGTTTCACGCAGCACTGTGTTGAGTCCCTGCTGTGGCTTCTGTCCATCATAGCCTTAGGGATTTTTTCAAATGTTTGGCATTTCGTTGATTGGAACAGAGTTCTGATAGAACAGATTCATCTCCCCATACAGAGATCAGATTCAGTAACTCCCGTATGGTCCATGCTGGAGCTCTTCTTTGATTCTGGGACTGCATGATCACCTGTGCTGATCAGCTCTCCACGCTGGGCAAACAGGAAATGAAATTCAAAAGTTCACAGGACTTTTCTTGTCTACCTAGCCAGTGCATCCGACTTCAGATTGCTGTCCAGAGCGGACACAATGGTGCAGTGTGGGATAGCTTCCGGAGGCCAATACCGTCAAATTGCGGCTTCATTAACCCTAATTCGAAATGGCAATACCGATTTGAGCGCTACTCCCCTCATCAGGGAGGAGTACAGATATCGATATTAAGAGCCCTTTATATCGAAATAAAGGACTTCGTTGTGTGGACGGGTTTTAGGGTTAATTTGGTTTAACACTGCTAAATTCGAGATAAACTCGTAGTGTAGACCAGGCCTTAGTGCAGGACACTCTTTAGAATTTCAAAGACTTTTATTAGAGGCTTGTCTACACAATACATATTAGTGGAATTAAAGCAGTAAAAATCCTACTAGTGTGGATGCAGTTACACCAATATTAAGGTGTTTATACCTGTATAGCTTATTCCTGTATGGGAAGGAGAATAAGCTTGTCATGGTACAATTCCCCACTCTGAACCTTAGCGTCCAAAAGATGAGGTACCAGCATGAATTCCTCTAAGCTAATTACCAGCTTAGAACCTGTAGCGCTGCCACCAACCAGGAATTCCAGTGCCTGGTACACTCTGGTCCCCCCAAAACCTTGCCCGGGGAACCCCAAGACCCAGACCCTCTGGATCTTAACACAGGGAAAGTAAACCCTTTCCCCCACCATTGCCTCTCCCAGGCTTCCCCTCCCTGGGTTACCCTGGAAGATCACTGTGATTCAAACTCTTGGAATCACAAAACAGAGAGGACAATTCACCTTCCTCCCTCCTTCTCTTTCTCCTCCAGACTCTCCTGAGAGAGACAGTAATTCTGACCAGAGAAGAAATTAGCTTCTCTCTCCCCCTTCCTCCTTATCCCCACCCAATTCCCTGGTGAATCCAGACCCAGTCCCCTGGGATCTCACATGAGAATAAAAAAAACAATCAGGTTCTTTAAACAAGAAAGCTTTAATTAAAAGAGAGAAAACAGCTATAAAATTATCTTTGTAAATTTAAATTGGAATAGTTTACAGGGTTTTTAGCTATGGCACTGAGAATCCCTCACCAGCCTAAGTATCAAATACAAATTAAAACCTTTCAGCAAAAAATACAATTGAACTCCTTCCAGCCAAATGCACAATTAACTCCTTCCAGACAAATGCACATTTGCAAATAAAAACAAACAAACATAAGCCTTAACTCGCTTTATCTATCTAGTGCTCACTATTTTGAACTTATAAGAGCCTGTATCAGGGAGATTGGAGAGAACCTGGTTGACACACATCTGGTCCCGCTGAGCCCCCAGAGTAACAACAACAGATTCTAACAGCACACACAGAAACTTCCCTCCCTCAAGATTTGAAAGTATCCTGTCTCCTGATTGGTCCTCTGGTCAGGTGACAGCCAGGCTTACTGAACTTGTTAACCCTTTACAGTCAAAGAGATATAAAGTACTTCTGTGCTATTAACTTTTCTTATCTGTTTATGACAAAGCTATAATAGAATCAGGCACCTCCCTATTGATATAACAACATCCAACTAGTGATTGTACTGGTAAAACTATTTTGCTTTAAAAAAATCACAAACACCTTTTATACCAGTATAAGTGCATCTGCACTATGGTTTGAAATAATATAACTATTTGGGGATAATTGTAACATCCATGTAATGTATTTTACTCTAAGTTAATGATATGTACTGTTATCTTTAATAGCATATTTGTAAAGTTTCTTTTGTTTTGCATATAAGTTGAAACATATTACTCTAACAAACTATTTATCCTATATTTTCCATTAGTCTTGTAAATGCTAGGTTGGTTGAAAGATGTATGTTGGAATTGAAAGCTCCTCTGCCTCATCCATGTCACACTGAACATACAAAAGTTCAGGTTAGTTTTATGTGATTATGAAATGCAATGTATGAATTTAAAAGCTTGAAGTTCATTAAACGTATACAACGATATCAGTTTATTTAGACTGTATACAGTATCTTAGAACAGCTTTCAGAGCTTTTCTAAACTGCCATGTAAATTATATTAAATCATAATTCAGTCAAATTCTGTGTAAACTTGAGAGGAAAATATACTATGCACTATTCACAGTAGGCTATTCATTGTGTTTTAAAAAGAGTTGTACATAAAACTGTCAAACTATAAAACAGTTTTAACAATCTATTCTAAACCATAAAGAAAAAAATATTTTTTTTAAAACTTGATTAAAAACCTCCCAAACACTACCCTAATTCTGTATGGTAATTTTTGACCTAGTGTGATATGTAGAGATAAGCTAGAAACTCTCCAGGTCATAATTAAGGCTACATTTATATCACAGAGGTCACGGAAATCATGAAATCCGTGACTTCCGTTGACCTCCATGATATTTTCTGCCACGAGGTTGGCGGACCTCCCCATAGCTGCCCTGCCCCACAGGCAGGGGGACTCCGGAGCTCCTATGTGCCCCAGCAGCAGTGGGTGCTGAACCTGCTTATCCCTTTAGTCAGGGATATGTTTAGTGAAAGTTAGGGACAAGTCACAGGCTTCTGTGAATTTTTGTTTATTGCCTGTGACCTGTCCATGACTTTTACTCAATATCTGTGACAAAAACTTAATCTTAGTGATATTGTATTTTAATAGTGATGATTCAGCCATTGCTATTGTAGTAGTAATGGAATCACAATAATTATACTGAAACACCATAATAGTCATTATGCCAAAGACATTATATTTTAAATGTCAATTAGCTTAAAGTAAGTGGTGTTGTGTTCACTTTTCCATGAAAAAAAAAAATGTTCTGAAATGTTTAAATGAAAGAGAGACTGTCAGCAAATTGCTAGGATACTGTTGTCCCACATGTTCTGTTGTAAAAATGTAGCCTTATGTCTTCAGAATGACCTCTTTAGTTATACAAAAGCACATGACAGGCTGGGCATTATGATGTTTTATACTGAATAGTTTCAACCAGTTACTAACTCGTATATCTGTTGTTTTAAGTAGCTGTTTAGCATACAAATCCTTGCATCTGGCTGCACTTGTATTTCTCCATCTAGTTGTCCACAACAAACATGGCCGCTTCAGTTGAGGCCCTAGATCTTGCAGACATTAAAGCAGATGTGTAACTTTACATATAAGGAGTTGAACTGTTATTAGTGGGACAACTTGCATGTGTATAGTTATGCACATACTTAAGAGTTTCCAGGATTGGGGCCCTAGTGCTAAATGATTTTTCTTTCATAGAGTAAATAATATTATATAGGAAAAAACATGGGCAGAACTTATCACAGAAAACTTCAGAAAGAAATTAAAAAAATCTAATTACCTAAGTTCTGCAGGCAGATGTACTGAGAAGTCATTATCCACTCCTCAAATATTTTATGAGGCTCACCACTGATGTATGGGGTGAAAAATTGAAGCCAAAGTCTTCCACAACATCTAAGTTATATCAAAAAGAACTTTCATAGTCTAACTGTATGAAGGGCTGCCATATTCTTTTATCAAACAGTTTACTTAAACTACCAAAGAGACTGCAAAGAGAGCCTATTTTGAGAGAGACTGGAAACACTCAAAAAGATGTAATTCACTGACCCTCCTTTAGTTCCTTTGGGAAGAATCACTAACATTTTTTAAAATCTTTAGTTACAGTGGCCATTATGAGGATATATTCATATTCTCATCAGTGTCCCCATGCTGTATTTTTTCTGTTTGCTTCACAACTATTCAGAGGAATATTGTTTAGTCCTCAAGGTTTCTCCACAACTTCCTCCTAAGAAATTTCCTTATCTATCAGTGATACCTTGGATTTCACACCAGTGTCTTCAGAATGGGAATTTTCCATCATCTTGTATAATAAACATTTGTGGGGAAAAAAAAACTAACTTCAGTCCGCATCACTTTAATTGCCCATCTCTTTAAGTGATATATATTTAGGCTTGACAGGATTAAATTTTAATTGATAACTTTCAGTAATCGCTGAAATCCATGACAAAAAAATCAACGAGTATCTATAGGTGTATCTGAGAGTCCATGCTGGGAGTCGTCTGCAGTCCTGCTGTCATGGAAGTAAGTAGTCTGTGACAATGCAGCTGTACAGGGCTCCTTGTGCTGCCTCAGGTGACAAATTAGGGATGGGGGTGGGGGAAGAGTCTGCGGTCCTTGTGGGGGAGAGCAGAGACCCCTGACTGATGCTGTGAGGAGGAGTCACCAGCTGTGGGAGAGGTCACCCCACTGCTGAAACTGCAGTCCTGCTGACACAGACCTGCTTTCTCACTCACTAGCTGGGCATGCTGGGGTTCTCTGCTCTGCCCCACCAGGACTACAGACTTTCCCACACCTTGTGCTAGCAGGGATCAGGTGTCACCAGCAGCTCCATTGTCACAAGAGTGAGGGGATAGGGTTGTGACAACAGAGCTGCAGAGGATTCCTATATGTCTGCTGGGCTGGTTACACCTGATCCCTGCAGTCTTAAGGTGCAATGGAGGCTACAGTTGTCCTGGCCTTGCAGAGCAGAGACATCCCCCTCCTCCCACCGTGACTAGGACTTCAAGGAGGAAGACGAGCCCCTGGTGGCAGGGAAGGCTACCCCACTGCTGAACAGTTGCTGCATGGAGGTGGCTCCCACACTCCTGGCTGATGAATGTGTGGGTGAGGCCAGTGACACCCAATTCCTGCAGGCACACGGTGCAGGGAAGGTTGCAATCCAGGCCCAGCAGAGCAAAGACCCGCTTAACCCAGCTGTGGAGGGCTTTAGGAACTAGTCAGCAACAGGGTGGCCTCACCTGCAGCCGGGGATGACAACAACTCCTTATAGCCTTGGCTGGGAGTCTCTGCGATGCCCAGACAGGACCCTGAGCCTTCTCTGCATCTTATGCCAACAGAGATCCAGTGTCAGCAGCTTCATGGCTTTACAGGGAGCTCTCTGGAGCTCCCTAGTCATGGCCCAGCTCACTCACTCACCAGCCAGGAGTGTAGGAGCTGTACCTGGCAGAAACTGTTTGGCAGTGGAGTGACTTCCACAGCCACAGGATAATCCTTCTTGTGGCTGGGAATTTCTGTTCTGCAGGTCCAGGACAACTGCAGCTTCCCCTGCACCTTGTTCCCCGGGGCCACAGAGGGCGCCCCTCCCCCCCCCCCCCCCCCGCTGTCAGAACTGCCCTAACCCTCAGTACAACCCTATCCCCACAACTTTAAAATAAAATAGTTAAAATAAAAAAATCTTAATAAAAATGACAAAATAAATTTTAAAAAAGAATATCAAATTCGCCACTAATATTGCAAGAAGACTGCAGTGCTAGGAACAGCTAAGTACTGCGCAGACCCTCAAACTCCAGGCCTCTGGTAGAGGACCCGAGGTTAAGGAGACACATACCACCATAGGGTGAGAGGGAATTAAAAAAAATTCCCTTCTCACCCCATGGGGGTATGTGTCTTTCTTAACCTCGGGTCCTCTACCAGAGGCCTGGGAGTTGAGGTTCTGCGCAGTATCTTAGCTGTTCCTAGCACTGCAGTCTTCTGGACAGAGAGCTTGGATGTTGTTCCTCGGATCTGTTGGAGCACTCACCCAGCTAGGAGTCATAGCCTGAGTGCTCTACCAACACTGGGAACCACTTTTGGCCTTCACTTTCTACATCCTCTCTAGTTCCTCTTTCAGGCCCTGGTACTTCTCCAGGTTCTCATATTCCTTCTTCCTGATGTTGCTGTCACTTGGCACTGCTATATTTATCACCACCGCTGTCTTCTGGACCTTGTCTATTACAATGATGTCTGGTTGATTGGCCAGTACCTGCCTGTCCGTCTGGATCTGGAAGTCCCACAGAATCTTAGCCCTGCTATTCTCCACAACCTTCTTTGAGAATATATAATATTCTCAAAAAGGTGCATTATGTGGTATTGCCTAAAGTAGGTCTTAACATACTGTAAAATCAGGTTTCAAGGATCCAGCTTTTGTGTCCTTTTTACTGTTTTAACAGGTTTTATTCCTACTTCAGTACTTGTCTTCAGTATCCAGGCTTCTACAGTCATGTTTATTGGTAGACACTCACCTTGTGATCCAGGATGAGCTAATGAAACCTCTTTTGGGAAATACCTTAATGATCCTCTCCGTTCGCTCTCTGGATGGCTTGGGTAATATGTAGATACTTCTCTTGTCTAGACAGACAGATGCACGTCTTACTCAGCAAAATCAGTACCATCTTTCCTGACATTGTATGTTAAACTGTAGAGTTACGTTTCATTTGCTACATGCTAATATTTAGAAGTTTATATCTGCTAGCCATTTACTCTCTAGTCTTCAAGCATAATTACGAAATAAGGGGAGAAACTGAGTTAAAATTGGTTTGGGGCTGAATTATTTGTGTATGGGATGGGGGTTGCATGTTTGTTTTTGTCATCACTTTTTATTTTAAAAGTAAGTTTCTGTGGTCAGGCTTAGATATCCAGTTTTCTGTTTATGTGTTAATAGCTTAAACTTCCTATGTTCTGTTTGCAGATACTGAGTTAACATCTGCGGTTCACCAAACATGGACAGACTTGTTTAGCCTTCTGGCTATGCTGTTAAGGAAAAGTGGCCAAGTCACTCTTCCATCTGTGACAGCAGCTCTTGGAAAACATTGGACTGCAATAATTGGTAATGCCTATTCTTAGATGGATTTAGGCCTTGCAGCTAATAATGAGGATGACCTCTTATTAGATGCTATCAAATACTTATAAAGGACATATCCATAACAATAAACGAAATGTGCCTGCTTTTTACTGAGAAGATACCCTTGTTTGTTTTTATAACTTTTTTCTTATAAAGTTTCGTAAAGTCATTTCTCAACTATTACACAGCTTTCCAATTTTTTATTTGTATAGACTTCAACAGTTTCTGGTTCTGAACTTTGGGATAAAGTAAATCAGCTTTAATTAGAGGCTGAACAGAGCCCTAGCGTACTGTTCTTTGTTTTGGGTTTTTTTTTCCTTACACTGATAGTTGATGTAAAACGTACGAAAGCAAATAAAAACATACAAGCCTGAAAAATATTTTTAAAGGTCACAAACTTTTCTTGCTGCATGAGTCATCATGTAGTCACTTGTTGTTGTATAATGGTTTAAACTATTACACAAATAATAAGTTAATTATTATAATTAAGACCCTGATTACTCTGTTTAATCTATCATGTGCCTACTATTAATCACCTAAGTAGTCCCATTGAAATCTATGCTTTTAGTTAGGCATGTGCTAAGTAACTTGTTGAGCCAGGCCTACCTGCACCTCTGCCAATAGAGTGAGCTTCTAATGAAAAGCTTCTGATTGCTGCTGTCTTTAGTATAATGCAAGCTCTGGTTTAAAGTGAGGGGAAGGCTAAAAAATTCAAGCAAGTGACTCGTCTAACAAGTGAAGGTTGACTAAACAATTTCAGTGCTCATTTGTGGTTTTGTTCTTTTAATTGCAAATGTGACATGGAATACTTAGTCATTCACACTTTACATAAATTTAGAATACAAAAATGTGTTTTTAAACTTAGGTGCAAATACTTAGGGCTCATTGGATGTCTCTTGCAAGCACTAGTGTGCTGTTCCATGAGCCAGCCACATACCTTGGATTAGTTTGTTCCAGTTCTGAAATGTTTAACATGTCTTGAAGCTGAAATTAAAAAAAAAAATCTGTTATGTATTTGATCTTTTAGATAAAATTTGTGACTGTGTGCATCTATCTACCACATGTCCCAGTTTATATATGGGCAGTTTGCAGTTCCTCTCCATTCTCTTAGCTGAAGAGGGGAAAAGGCAGCTCCAAGATAAACAGAATATTTGCCCCAACCCAACAATTACTTTTCTTCTAGATGAAGCGGAAAGAGGTTTGGCATCAGGGGCCAAACTTAATGAATTAATAATTCAGGTATAAATTTATATATTCAATAAATTAATACAATGGTATTATGGTTTTGATTATATGACTGAGATCATGTTTCTATTGTAATGCTGAATGTCTAATTAAAAGCTAGACCAATTTTGAGAACTAGTCTTAGTAAAGAATCCAGAGCACTTCAAACAAACTGGTTTATTAACTACATGTAAAAATCACTCTTCTCACCACTGTTAAACAGCTTTTTAACACCACACAGCAACATTACATAATAGTTTAAGGTAGGAAGTGAATACAATATCTGATTTAAATGGCAGAGGAAGATTTTACATCATTAGAATATCATTATGCAAATTGAAATTGGCCAAAAGGATTCCTACTTTTCCAAATATGCCTTGGAATATTTAAGGATTGAGACCTTGTTTTTCTTCCCATAAATGACAGCACCAGAGTGCTCTTTAACACCACACAATCATAGAAATTAGCGACTGATAAAACCCATTTGGCTATTTAGTCTGTCCTTTGCCAGTGTCTGATTATTGCATACAGGACTTTTATTAATACATTGTACTAACTAGTTTTAAATCTGCCAAGCACTGAACTTTTATCTCTTCCATTGGGAGACTGTTTCTCAACATAATAGATCTCACCGACAGGACAATTTTCTTGATATTAGCCAAAATGTTTTCTCTTTCCTAATTTAATCTCATTATTCCTATTTATACTTCCTTGTACTAAATAATTCCTTTCCCTCCTTGATATGTACACCTTCGCTTGTAGACCATTAACATGTCTTGCATTACTTGTCACTTAGACAAGATATATTAGTTGCTATATATTTAACTTCTCTTTCTTCATAAGTCCTTCAGCTCCCTATCATTTTCATTGGCCTACTCTTAACTACCTGCACTTTATCATTGTATATTTGGTAATAATAGTAAGATTTCATGTGAAACTATAACAAACGATTTATTAAAACGGAAATATCCACATCGGTCTGTTTTTCACTAGTTTTAGTCAATAGAAGCTGTCAAGTTTGTCTGCATTTGTTCTTTATAATCAGATATGGCTAACTGCTCTTATTGTTCTGATTCCTAGATGCCCAGTGATATTTCTCTTAATATTCCATTATTTGGCCACAATTGCTGGAACAATAGTTCTTTTTCAAGTATGTGTCGGGTGGATCTTACTGTAGATGTGCTTTATTTACACACGTGAGACTTGAAAAACGTTGACTAGCAGTGACTGTTGAGGCCTCTCATGCCCTGTGACACCTTAAGCTCTTGTGCATGGACATGAAGGGAGGTGTGAACGTCTTATGGCAATACTGGGTCAGACCAGTGGTCCATCTAGTCCAATATCCTATCTTCCGACAGCAGCCAGTGCCAGATGCCTCAGAGGGAATGTGATGCATCCCCTGTCATCCACTCTCAGCTTCTGGCAGTCAGAGGTGTTGGGATACCCACAGCATGAGGTTGCATCCCTGAACATCTCGTTAATAACCATTGATGGACCTGTCCTCCATGAGCTTATCTATTGCTTCTTCGAAACCAGTTATACTTTTGACCTTCACTAAACCCTCTGGCAACAATTCCATGGGTTGACTGTTCATTGTGTGAAGAAGTAAGAAAAAAGGAAGTTTTGTTTTAAACCTACTGCCTATTAATTTCATTGGGAGACCCTGGGTCTTGTGTTATGTGAAGACATGCCTAACACTACGTTATTCACTTCTCCACAGCATTCATGATTTTATAGACCTCTATCGTATTCCCCACCTTAGCTGTGTTTCTTCCAAGATGAACAGTCCCAGTCTTTTTAATCTCTCACCATGTAGAAGTTGTTCCATACCCTTAATTCATTTTTATTGCCCTTCTCTGTACCTGTTCCTATTCTAATATATCTTTTTAGAGATGAGGTGAGCAGAATAGCATGCAGTCTTAAAGGTGAAGGTGTACCATGGATTATAACATTATGATATTTTCTGTCTTTATTATCTATCCCTTTCCTAATGGTTCCTAATATTCTATTAGCTTTTTTTGACTGTTGCTGAAAATTGCTGGTCTAATAGGACACTGAACCTGCACTGTGGGTTTAGGCTCTTCAAGGCTTGATTTACTCCAACTGGTACCACTTTCCCTGGGGTTTCCACTTAGGGAAGGAACCTTTATGTTGCTTTCAGAGCTTGCTAAAAGCTTAATGTTGGAGATTGCTTGCATAATGACTCAGCACAGCTCCCAGCTGTTCTGGCTTTGTCCCTCCCTTCCTAGGACCAATCACATTTTGAGTTGGTTAATTACATACTCCTTTGTGAGTGTTGAGAGGTAGTATGTGCTGCCACAATTTGACACTCTCCCAAACCCTTCCGTTCTTTATTATATCCACCTAAGCTAGCATTCCTAAAGATAAATCAAGCCCAAAGTCAGTTTTCTGCTGTTGAGAGATTTCCCAGCTGGAGGGCTTAGTGAGAGATTTTCAGTGGCCCAAAGGGGAGTTTGACAACCAACTTGTATGGACTTTCAATGGGAGTTGAGTGCCTAAATTATTTTTGTACCTTTAAAAATTTCCCTCTTATTTCCAACCACTCAATACATATAATTCTTTGCATCCCAAACTAAGCCGTTCTTATTTAGCTTCCATTTCCCCTGACTTCTCTTGTTAGTATCTGAGATGCCTTCCAGTTCTACGCACTACTCATTTCTCCTAAGGTGATTTCCTTGAACTGCCATACTTCAGTCAAAAGGTGACCTACATATAAGAACTACAGCATCATATTTTTTCAAGTTATGTTAAATCTGTTAGTGGTTGATGAACTGTTCATAAACAGTACTTCATTTTAGATTTTCATTTGTTGCGGTCTTAGCAGAAGACATTCCCCCTCCCATCTAATCCACTTCACCTACATCAATATCCTTGCAGATCCCCTGTTCTTAGAGTATTTTACTCTTCTCTTTTCTTGTAGAACTGTTTTCATTAGATATGACCTATTGCCATCTAAATCTTTATCTTAAACTTTGTGTTAGTAATATACACAAAGCCACTTTATGCCTTTGTGTTTTAATCTCTTCTCAGTTGCCCATATAGAGCATGTCTACACAGCAAACTAAAACCCACGGCTGGCCTGTACCAGCCGACTCAGGTTTCTGGGGCTTGCTGTGAGTCTGTTTCACTGCTCTGTAGACTAGGACCCTGAGGGCTTCAACTCGAGCCCAGAAGTTTACACAACAATGAAACAGCTCCGTGAACTTGAGTTGGCTAGCTGCAGATTTTTCTTTGCTGTGCAGACATACCCATAATCAAAATATTTGTTTTACTGTCCAAAAAACATTGCTCTTTTTTATTCCTATTTTGACTCTTTTTTTCAGGCCTGACTTATTGCCTTAAGCTTTGCAGTAAATAACCCTAAAGGAAGCATCAATTTATTGCACATTTAGGGCTTGAAAAACATACTGGACAATGATGTATCTGGAGGACTAAAGCTAATAGCCAGAGAATGATATGTAAGGTAGAGGCGAGTGGGGTACAGTCTGTGAAGTCTAGGCACAATGCACTCAGGAGAATTTCTGTTGTAGGTGGTAGGATTTTACTAGGGTTCTATCTTGGTTGATAATTTAAGTTCCCTCTAGTGCATTCCAGCGGCTGGAAGGGAGGAGACCTTCCCCTACAACCCCAGAACCTCCTTACTGCTGTCGTGTGGGCATCCACTCTAGCCTTTCCATGCCCTGTCTTTTTAGGGCACTTCTCAAGTATACATCTGGGGTTCTGTTCGTAGTTTTACCAAATAGCAGCAGAGTGACTTTTACAATTCTGTAGAAATTGTTGCCTTATCTGCTACTCCCCACTTACTCCCTAGGGCAGGGATACCCAACGCAGTGCCTGCGGGTGCCAAGGGGCCCACCAGGGCGTCTTAAGTGCGCCCACATACTGGCCGGCGAACGAGCATCCGCCAAAATGCTGCCAAAATCCGGTGGCGTTTTGACAGTGAATCCTCTAATGACGCTGCTTGCTGCCAACAAACAGTGTCACCCAGAGGCATCGCCGCCTCTGGATGATGCTGCTTGCCAGTGGCACTTCAGCGGATGCTCGTCTGCCGCCACGGTCCTCCGTGGCTCGTCGCCTGGCACCCGCCAGACTAAAAAGGTTGGGGACCCCTGCCCTAGGGGAAGTTACAAATTGGTGAGTGGATTTTTGCAGCTCTCTTGATATAGCAAGGTCAGTACACATAGTATTTAGAAACTCAAGACTTTACACTAAACCTAGCGATTAACATAGTCACTTTCCCAATATCTAGCTAATCTTCCTGTACACTTTTCCCCAGCAAAAGGTAGCGCCCATATAGACACATTTATCACAGATTGACAGTTGTGTAGGAGAAAAATTAATTGTTCTAACTTCAATACATTTCTCTCCAATTAAAGTAGATAGACACCATGGTTTGGTGTTCGTAAAACAAAAATTTGCATAATCTCTGGCTCACGGGAAATTCCGAAATGTTGAAATTTCCTGCAAAATGAAAATTTTGAATTTTGACCAGCTCTAATTTTGAATCATCAGATTGAGAATTCAAAATGTTACATCACTTTTACAGGCATAAACATGATCATGAACATTTCTCCAGTATGTGTTTTACTTTTCCAATGTAGTGATAAAATCTTTACTTATTTGCAGAGCTATGAAGGAAAATCCTCTAAAGATGTGCTGAAGCGAGTTGCTGCAGGTGCTTTACTGTCCCTGTTGGCTGTCAGTAAAAGTGCCCAGAAGTGTGCTTTGGAAGGTAAGCCTGAAGAGAGACATGCTACAATATACTTAAAATACTCTGTAAATCGAATGCTTGTCAATAATATTTTTTCATTGTCTTCAGTCTAAAAATAAAGCTGTTGTTTTTAATATTGCTTTTAAGAAGCTGCTCTGTAAATAAAATGTTTGATTACTGAAGTTTACAAATATGTATAAATGTCAGTACCCAGTGCAATCTAACACTTTTTTTGAATTAATTGTATCTTTATTATTAATAATATTTCAGGTTAGATTAACAGGTTACAACTTATAGCATTTCATTTAAGTGGATCTAACTCTTAGTACTAGACAGTAGTGACCATCTGATGACTATCATCTTTGGCCGGCTTGTCCTCATCCGTGCCTCCACAAATGCAAGTCGAAGCCACACCAGGCTATTTTGTTCTGAGCACATTCTTTACATTTCTGGCCAAAGTTTTGTCATGAGATCGGCCCAGCAGTCATTTATGGTCTCTGGGGATCCAGTCACTGATGCGGTTTGTCCGCCTATTGTCTTGCCTGTGGAAACAGGCAATATCCACCCATCTTTGCTTTGCGTCATATATCGCCTGCACTACATCAGTCACCTCTGTATGCCTTCTGATCTCCTCATTCAATGTATGATCATGGAGCGATATCTTACACATTCTCCTTTCCATTGGTCTCTGGGTGATAGAGAATTTTTCTTCCTCCGCTTGTGTGGAGAAAGTAAATAAGGAAGTGTTAATTACTCCTCACAACACAAGATCTAGGGGATCACCAAATAAAATTAGTAGGCAGCAGGTTGAATATTTCTTCGCCTAATGCACAGTTAACCTGTGGAACTCTTTACCAGAGGATGTTTTGAAGGCCAAGATTATAACAGTTCAAAAAAGCACTAGATGTGTTCTTGGAGGATAGGTCCATCAATGGCTATTAGCCAGGATGGGCCGGGATGGTATCCCTAGCCCCTGTTTGCCAGAAGCTGGGAGTGGGTGACAGGGAATGGATCACTTGATGATTAACTGTTCTGTTCATTCCCTCTGAAGCACCTGGCATTGGCCACTGTCAAAAGACAGGCTACTGGGCTAAATGGAGCTTTGGTCTGATCCAGTTTGGCCATTCTTATGTTCTTATGCCATGTGATAAAACAAGGGGTTTATTTTTACCTTGTATCTTTTAAGTAAATATAATGTTTTAGAAATTTGTATTCTGTTAAAAGTGTATGTTGGGGGGAATCCTTCAAGGGTTTAAAGTGGTCAGAGTAATTAGAATAACCCTCATATGAACAGCATAAATTATTGCATCTTCATTTTTAAAACCCCTAAAATGTTAAAAATCTCTAACTGACAAGGGAATTTACATCAATATTAATCTACCATTGCAGTTTGTGCAGATGGTTAGTAGGAGTATAGATAAGTGAGAAGGCAGCTTATTTCAATAACAACCTTAACTCTGACCACAAGCTTATGAAATTGCATTCGCCTTCGAGACTTACGGACTTTGCAGAGATTGTCTCACCTAAGCTTCCCCTGCTGCTTCTGTCTCAGTAGTGATGTTATATTGCCAGTTTCTCATACTACCTTACAAAGTGTGCAAGAGTCTCTATAAACCTTAGAATGTTGCAACAGCCCCTTTATGGGTAGATCAGTAGTCCACAGTTGTTCACCTCAGGAGATATACAATAGTGGGGTTTGTCTGCTCGATACCTTAGGACAGTGGTGGGCAGCCAGCGGGCTGTATGCAGCCTGTCAGGGTAATCCGCTGGTGGGCCGCAAGACAGTGTTTATATTGACCATCCGCAGCCATGGCCGCCCGCAGCTCCCAGTGACCGTGGTTTGCCGTTCCTGGCCAATGTGAGCTGCAGGAAGCAGCGCAGGCCACAAGAGTGTGCTGGCCACCGCTCCCCGCAGCTCTCATTGGCCAGGAATAGTTAAGGCTCTCAAAAAGTTTATCACTGACAAATGAACTGGAGTCTCCACTGTTTATGAGTAACAAGACCCACTCGATCAACCAGACTCTGATATGTCTCCAGTGCCTTCGAATTCCTATTCATCACCTGTTTTGGTTGGAGCTCCTGCACCGGTAAGTGTTCAGGAAGATGATGAGGACTTCCCTTCAGTCTCATCTGTCTCAGTGCAGGGCTCTCCTACCTATATATCTACTCTTTGACACCTACCGTGAGAGAGAGAGGAATTTTGAGAAAGATGTCGCTGATGGTGCGAAGAACCTTGTCACCATCTCTTCTTTATGGCCCCCTACAGTAGCCATGCTGAGGGTCCCTGGACAGCATACCAACAACAGTTTTCCAAGGCATTGAGTCTCATCCACTGGGACAGGAGAGGCACGCAGTCCCCTCTACCCTAACCCGTTCCTCAGGAAGAGACACTAGAGATACAGGAAGCCAATGCAGATAAGGAGATTACCCCTCAAACTACCATTTCCTCATAGTCTCCAGATGAAGCAGTTACCCTTCCACCATCCTCTGTGGCTGAAGATTTCTGGCAATTTCAGGACTTACAAAATGGGTGGTGGATGCTCTACTGATACCACTCGAAGAGGTCAAGGAATCACAACACAAGTTGTGGGATGCTTTGCAGTCAGCAGCACCAACCAGAGTTGTGCTACCTCTCAATGAGGTCCTTTTGGACCCAGAAAAGATGGTTTGGCAGACCCTAGCAACAGTACTGCAAACTTGCAGATGGGCAGATAAAAAATATTTTGTCCTCTCCATGGACTCTGAATTTTTATTCTATCACCCACCATCACCACCTCATTCTCTGGGGGTGGATGCTGTTAGTGAATGAGGAAACAACACCACATTAAGTCAATTCAGTATGACAAAGGCCAGAAGTGTCTGAACTGTTTTGGAAAAAGTTCTACTCATCTGTAATCCTGCAGTTTTTCAAATAGCGAATTACCGGGCAATTATGGCAAAATATAATTACACAAACCACACAAAAATTAGTTTTATGGAGCACCTTCCATTGGAGCAAAGGGAACAATTTCAGGCCATCATTGTTGAAGGACAGTTACTGGGCAGGACATCCCTTCATGTGTCTCTAGATCCAGTATACTTTGCAGTCTGTTCCATATCTATGGCAGTAGTTATACACAGGGCATCCTGGCTTCAACTGTCCAGCTTTCCCAGAGAGGATCAACCTTTTGATGATTTGAAGTTGTTTTCAGAAACAATAGATGAATCCCTGCATGCTTTGAAAGACACCAAGGTCACTTTATGATATCTATAAATTTACACTCCTACAAACAAAAGAAATTGTAATAGGTCACCCAGAGAACTTCTCCAATCCAGTTCTCTGGGTTCCATTGACCTCCTCCCATACCCAAGTAAGATCAAATAGATGCCTGAGGGGCAAAAAACTCTCATCCACCGCAGCAGGCATCAAAACATCAGTTTTGACTTAACCTGTCCAGGAAAATGGCCTTTTTGGTAGCCATCATATCAATCTGAAGTGTTGGAGAAATTGGGGCCTTAATGGCAGATCCCTTTCATAGTATTCTTGAAAGACAAGGTTTCTTTCCATCCCTAAATTCCTTATTCCTTACATTCCTACCTAAGGCTTCATCCTAGTTTCATCTTAATCCATTCATTCACCGCTTTTTTTCCCCCCCTGAAACCCTACAATACTCAACTTGAGACTTCCTTTCATACCTTAGGTGTCACATGAGTTTTGGCCTTGTATATGGATAGGACCATACTATTTTGGAAGTCTCCTAGACTCTGTTTCCATTTCAAGCAGATCTAAAGGATCCACTGTCTCCACTCAGAGGTTATCAAGGTGGATCTGTTGGTGTATTTTTGCATGTTACAAAGCTACCAGCATTCAGCCTCCTTTTTGGGTTGTTAGCACACTCTACAAGGTCATAATCAACATCTATGGCATTACTTAAAGACGTTGTAGTATATGAGATCTGCAGAGCCACTAGCTGGTCTTCAGTACATACCTTCTCCAAGCACTATACCTTGGTCCATGCCTCTAGATCTAATATAGTGGTTGGCAATGTGGTTCGTTCTTGAGTTCCTGCAATCTATTCCAAAGCTCCCTCCTCCCTGCGGGGGTGGTGCTCAGGAGTTACTCACCCATGCACTAACTGTGGTTCTCTGAGATGTGTGTCCTTATGGGTGCTCCATTACCTGCCCTCCTTCCTTCTCTGCTTCAGTATTTCCTTTGTGAGGCTTTGCAGTAGAGAAGGAACGGAGAGTGGTTCATCCATGCAGCCCTGTTCAGCCTCTGAGCAGGACATGAGGTTGAGCAGTGTGCACGTGTAGGCCAGACAGACACCGCTAACGAAAATCTCTGAAGACATGTGGGACATCTGTGCACCTGAAGTGGAGCACCCATAGGGGGACACATCTCAAAGAACCAGTTACTGCGCATGTAAGTAACCTTTTCATCAGAGAATGGAGGCTTTTAATAATGTGATTTATTAGTAGAATATTATACTTGCTATATTTATTTTTAATCCTTACAACTGTTCTCTGTGTGATGTAATTATAGGATCTACTGCCTTAATGAATGTTAGAATACAGTTTGAATCACTACACTTGATACAGACATACGAATATTTCATTTGCTTAAATTTCAAAAAAGAATAATTTTAAATCTGTTTATCTTGTTTCTTTGAAACTATATATATCACTGAGCATTAAACTTGAAATTTAGAAAACACAAAGGCTCTATTTCTCAGTCTAAAGATATTGTCTGTATAAGATTCTCATTCCTGGTTCTTGGTTCCTTAGCATGAGATTGGTAGAACTCTGCTGGCTCTGAAGTATGTAGATGCATGAAGACAGTGAATTGGATAGAGCATTAAGCCTTACTAGAAATCATCCACAACCCTTGCCAAGTATAAGTATTACCCTCTGAATGTTGCTTCTTGACTATAGTTAGCAAAAGAACTCCCTACAAGCTACTGCTCAGATCACAGTGACTTGATGCTCATTAAGTATACTTCCTTCATCCCAGCTCTACCTGCTGGTCGGGTCCAGTACACCATTATATATTTCTGAAACTTGGGCACATCAGTGTACTTTTGTGGTGTTCCAACACCTGTCTGTCTTAATGCTTTGACACCTATTTTCCTCAGCACTTAGAGTACTAAAAACATTCAAACACTGCTGGTGTCTAACACCTGTTTTTTTGTTTTGTTTTTGTTTTCTCTTTACCAGTGTCTCAGTGCTTTTATGGTGTTCTCTGTGAAGACGCTGTGTCTTTGTATATGTGGACAGTTGTAGCACATTGGGTACTCCAAGCATACAAATAATAATAATTATTATTATTATTAATATGCTGTCATAAACTAGTTAAACTGTTACCTTTTTTCATCTCAGAAGGGATGTATTTTGTAGGTGGATTCCTTTGTATAGTCTGCTTATTATTCTAAACTTGTGAAGCACTTTGGGGTCTTCTGGGATGAAGAACACTAGGTATAGTGTATATATAAGACATTACATCCCCAACCTGTTGCTGTTAGGTCATGTAACTTCCACCATGTGAAATTGCCTCATAGATCCCCA
Source organism: Chelonoidis abingdonii (assembly GCF_003597395.2). NCBI lineage: Eukaryota > Metazoa > Chordata > Testudines > Testudinidae > Chelonoidis > Chelonoidis abingdonii. The sequence goes on from NC_133770.1 coordinate 200,736,679, forward strand.
CTTGCCTGACAAATCCCAGAGTTGTTAAAAACCAATTTGCCTAGAAGGGGACACTATGCATTGATGCATGCACACAGAAACAGAGAGAGTTTTAAAAGTGTACAACCCTAACTCCATCTGTTCCTGTTTTTTTTTTTCAACTAGGTTGATGGATCTCTGATCATTTGTTCATAACTTCTTAATGTGAACTGGGTTTAGATATTGAACACAAATTCATGTTCTTGGTTTCCAGTTGAGATATCCTAACCACTTAATTATTTTGAGTAACCAGTTGGATTACTTGTTTTTACTCTTGCCTCATTTCCATGATATAGAGGCCTTAATTGTGCTTTCCACATAAAGTTTAAGAGTTGATTAGGAAACAAAATTTCTTATACTTTAATTTACAAGTGAGGGGTTTTTGATACTTTTGAATATAAATAGGCTTCTGAATTGTATGGATTTTGTCTTTCAGCTAACCTTATAGACAGCTGCATGGAACAAATGAAGCACATTCATGCACAGCTGAACTTAGAATCCCTAAGGCCTGGAAAAACAGCACAGAAAAAAAAGGTAACTGTAAAATCTACAAGGCAGACACAAAAAATTGTATCTGCTGTAGAAGATTTTTTTTTTTCAGATATTTGATATTCTTTCTTGGAAGTGAGAGTGCATTTGGTTAGAGTATTGCCCAATTATTGTGTTTTAATTGAATAATTAAATCTTTCTGTAGAGAGAAACAATTCAGACAGGATCTCTGTTCCGCTAATCATCAGTCCAGCTAATTTTATCTGCTTGGACTCTTCACCCTTTTGGAAGGGAATTATGAAGGGGAGGGTTGAGCATGATTCTAGAAATATATGGAGCCACAATACTGTAAATACTATGGATGAGTATCTTATATGTATGTTTGCAACGTTCTAACATCCCAATGATTTCCATACTGTTAATGTTTAATTATAGGGCATTGTTTTTTTGGAAAGAGGATTGCAGTTAGGGTTTATTATTTAAATACAAAGATAACTAATAGTACATATAGAAGCGCCTACAGCAACTTTTGATTGCACGTTATCTGTATTTTGTTAAAATGGGAAGAAATGTGTTACAAATGTCACTTGTAAAAATGACTTGCATATTTCCTTCTATTTCATCCTCCCTTTCTCTCGCTCTCTCACATTGCCTCTTTGAGAGGCCTTTTACTTCATCACTTAGAGCCCCAGCCAGCATACATAAAGGGATTTCAAAACAATTGTTACGTGTGTCACCTTACAGAGTTGAAGCATGGACCCTATTTTATAACTCTGTTCCTTTATGCTTGATAGAACAGAAATAGGTTTCTGTGGTGGATGAGCTTACTGAAATATCACTTTTCAGAGATGGTTAACATTCTACAAGTAATGGTTCTGTGTAGGATGACCAGATAGAAAGTGTAAAAAATCGAGACGGAGATGGGAGGTAATAGATGCCTATATAAGAAAAAGCCCCCAAAATCGGGACTGTCCCTATAAAATTGGGATATCTGGTCACTCTAGTTCTGTGGCATAAGTGGAGAGTTTGGGTATTACAATATAGCCATTAAGACAAACATGCTGCGTTCTGTTTTCAAATTGACACTCTTGAAACATTTTTGTCCAAACAGGAGGATAATCTTATAAGGGAACTAAGGGTTGTTCTGCAGCTCCTAAGAAACTGCCTCTTTCGAAATGAAGAATGCAAAGTAAGTAGTCATACTATTTGTATTGTAATATTACCACATATGGCTAGTTTGGGATCTAAGAATAAAGATTACAGACATGTTCAATTTTAAATATTGTTCAGGTTGATCGGACCTCATCTTAATACTAATGGCTAGAATGCCTCATTGTTTCCTGCAGCAGAGAACATTACATGCATACATCAGACCTTTCAACTGACACTGAAACTTCAGCCAACAGAATACAAACTTCAGCCAACAGAGGTGGAATGGGATGCTATGCTAAAAATCTGTAGCTGGTGGCCAAAATATTGAGTAGGGGACAATGGATTCCAGAGACCTGCTCCAATAAACTTTCTTTTCTGTTTCCTACCCATTTCTTACTTCCCTCTGCTAGAAGACAAAATTTCCAAAGTGAAAACTGGAACACTTATTGGAAGGATGGGGGTGAGGAAAAACATAAGAAAGAGTTCTACGAGATGTGTCCCCCTATTTGTGCTCCATTACCCACCTGCCTGCCTCCCCTCTGCTTTGGAGAGAAGGAACTGGGGAGCAGTTGGACCATACAGTGCTATATATAGCTGCCGCTCACAGCGCAAGACAGGGAGGTGTGCATGATCCAATGGGCACTGCTACCAAAGATCTCCAATCCCAGGGATGAGGGTGCTGCCGCACCTACAATGGAGCATCCATAGGGACACACATCTCAAGGAACCTCCGTTATTGCACAGATGACTTTTTTTTACTGCTTATGACTGGAGTTCTCTGAATGTATTCTCTGCAGAACTACAGGATCTCTGCAGATCCTCCTTCCTTTGCTGCTTTTTCCAGAGTTTTAGTAACTAATTTAGTTGAGGTAGAGGGAAACAGTATGTGTAGGAGGGTGAGGCCTTGTAAAATCACAGTTGGAATTTTAGAACATTTTCAGTTTCATGTGCATGCTCCCCAGTAATTAAAATTAAAAGTTCTGTTATTCGGCTCTGTACCAACCAGAAAGCTCTATAAACAGCATTTCTAATTTTCATAGAAAGTCCAGTTGGCACAGAGCCGGCAGGCTCCTGCCTGGCTCCACACGGCTCCCCGCAAGCAGTGATCTGTCCCTTCTGTTCCGAGGTGGAGGCATGGTTAGGCGGCTCTGAACACGGCCTCTGCCCATAGGCACTGCCTCTGTAGCTCTCATTTGCTGCTGTTCGCGTCCAATGGCAACTGCAGAGCAAGCACTCAGAGGAGGGCAGCAGCGCATAGCTGCCTAGCCGCACCTCTGCCTCGGAACAGCAGGGATAGGTCTCCACTTGTGGGCAGCCGCTTATTCTCAGATGCTACCGGTGTGGTGCTGTGCTCTGTTCAATGTTGATATCACTCGGCTGCGTGCGTGTGTTCCCTCTTGTGTGCTGCCCCAGCTCTGCAGATAGCTGACACAGCAGACCCAAAGAGAACCCCCAATGACCACAGAGTCTAGTAAGGTACGAAGGCACGTTGGCCAGGTTTATTGCCATATGGACACAATGGCAGTTCCCTGTAGATTTCTTAGTCTAATTCAGGGCATACTACGAGAAAGTGTCTCTTGGCAATGGACTCAGCTCAGTCAGTGGCGGGACTTTCCACTGCCCCCTTGGCTGGACAAAGACACCGCCCCAGAGATACATTCTTATACACAGGTACAAGCAAGTTACACGTCACTCCTGACGTATTGAAGTGCAACCCTTCTACGTAGCAAGGTACAACCCCTCTACGTAGTAAGGTGCCGCCTCTCACCTTGTACATGTTTATTCGAACAAAACAACTCTATCCATCATATTATCCTTTTGCCCCTGTCATTGGGATGGGTCAGTCTGTACCTTGTTATCTGTGTGGAATGTGCAAGTATGTGAATGTTCTGATATCTAGTGTTCAGTCCCTTTTAGGTACGTATCTTCTTGCAGCATCAGCCCTTTCCTTACCAGCTTCTGTGAGCAGGGCCTGCCTCTGGCTCACAGCTTAACTTTGTAAAAGCAGCAGAGAATCCTGTGGCACCTTATAGACTAACAGACGTTTTGGAGCGTGAGCTTTCGTGGGTGAATACCCACTTCGTCAGACGCAGCTTAACTTTGCTTTATGTTAGCAAAGTCTTGATCATTACTTTAGTTCAGGCCTTAGGCCTCATACCAGGTCTCTGATACCAAAGTTTATGTCTCAGGGCCTCCTCTTACTACACCGCCCAAAGTGAGTGCTTCCCTGATCTGGCATCCAGAGCCCCCTCCTGCGCACCGAGCCCCATCCCACACCCAAACACCCTCCCAGAGCATGCGCTCCACACTCCCTCCCGCGACCCAGCCCCACATCCCCTCCTGCACCCAAACTCCCTTCCTCTTAGTTAACTGGAAATTTTCACTTACTGGCACCCCCCCATTTCCCCAACATGCCGGATAAACAAGCTTTTACTGTATTTAATTGCTGGTAAATAACCTTCAGTTTATACAGTATGAGGATGAAACAAAAAACATTCAGTGCACATCTATGAGAATTTAGTAGCAAGTCAATGGAGGCTATTCCAGTATCAAGAAAATAACAAAAAGTATTAGTGCATGTAAATAAAGACAATCTTATGGAGTCCAGATGGAACCAGCTCAATCAAGTCTGTGTTGACCTGAATTTAAATGTGCTTGAGGCAGCTTGTGGAGACAACATTCCAGTATTGAAACAAGACTATCGTCTGCCTCTATTACCATTTAAAGCAACCGAGTAAATTTGAACTAAAGTAATCTAAAGCACATTAAAGGGGCCCTTCAAGGTAAAAAGAATTTTTAAAAGAACTCCATAGGGTGTTAAAATTTTTAATTTCCTTTGTTTGCTTTCAATATTGCACAAAATACTTCAAAACAATATTCATTATTGTACTGTACATTCCTCCTCATTCCTTGCTGTTAGGTGGCAGCACTCGAGGCTCATCTTGTCCCTGTCCTCCACTCTCTGTGGCCATGGTTTATAATGGATGACTCCTTAATGCAAATCGCTCTTCATTTGCTTTGTGTCTACACTGCAAATTATCCCACAGGTAAGAGGCTCAAGTTTTGGTATAATATGTCAAAACATTGTATCCAGAATAATTTCTATGTAAAGAGAAAAAAGAGGCAAAAGAATGACTACGTCTAGTGCTCTTTACAAACAAGTATTAAAAAAAAAAAAGGATGAAACCTGGCCTCATCAAAGTAGATGGGAATTTTATCATTGCCTCAATAAGGTCAAGAGTGTGCCTCAGGTCCCTGTTCCAAGGAGCATATTCTTTAAATCTGAAAGTCTCTTCATGTCTTTGGGGGTGGGGGAAAGGTTGAGTTTTAAAAGATCCTATATTAAATAGGTATTAAATTCCAGCTGAGCCTCAATGCTTCTAAAATCCCCATAGACCCACACATCGGAATATAGTATGTGGAAATACCACCTTCAGGAATTACGTGGCAGAGAAAAGTAAAACAATACTTCCTTTATTAAGAACACTTGTGGATGAGCCATTATTAAGAAGGCTGCATTCCTGCAAGAAAGTGGTAATGTGGCATTATAAATTATAAATTCATAGAATTTAAGGCCACAAGGGAGTATTAGATCTTCTAGTCTGACTTGTATATTGCAGGCTATTAAATTTCACTCATTTATCCCTGTATTGAGACCACTAACTTGTGTTTGACTGAAGCATAACTTGTTTTCCAAAACGGCATCCGGTATTGATCTGAAGGCATCAAGAAATGGAGAATCCATCACTTCCCTTGGTAGTGTGTTTCAGTGGCTAATCACCCCAACTATTAAATTCAAATTAGAAATAAGTCTTATCTAGCTTCCAGCTATTGGTTCTTGTTATGCCTTTCTTTGCTAGACTAAAGATCCCTTCAGTACCCAGTATTTTCTCCCGATGAAGGTACTTATACACTGTGATCAAGTCACCTCTCAATCTTGTGGTATGTTATGATAGCAATAGCAAATACCTTTCTAAACACTTGATAAACATTGTTTTAGAGGCATCTGTGTTTTTACTTTACTTCCAACAACCTCTTTTATTATTCTCTTTCCATAATAAGTGTACCTCAGCATTCAGAGCATCAAGGGTAAATACAATGAAACGAACTTATGATTATCTGTTAATTGTGATCTGCTATCAGCCAATCAAATTTCTGTTCCGTAAGATTTCCTGTTTTCTCCATATTAACTCACTGTGCAGTGCTGTTATCAGGTTCCCAAGTAAATAGAGAGGAATAAAACCCTCTCAAGGTGAGTCAGCTTCAAGCCTGCTCTTCTTTCAGGTAGGAGTCATTTGGCAGAGGTCATCCAAGGAGCTTCTGCCTTCCATCAACCCTTTCTCAGTAGCTACGGAGTGAAAGTCTGCTGTCTTCTTTGCACCACCCTCAGCTGAGCTTGGTTTCTCCCTTTTAAGCTGTTTCATCCATTTTTGACCTCTCTCACAAGTATGATGGGGTGGGGCAACCTGAGTCCACATTAGCTCATTAACCCTGTGTTGCCCAATGTGTGATTTGTATACCCCATCACAAATTCTCTGAAATTTCCCTTGGGGTTGTCTACACAAAGGAGTTGCTCCTGTGTAATTTAAATTGGTTTAAGCCAGTGCAAATACCCATGTGGACGTTCTTATATCAGGTTAAAATTGATTATATCAGATTAGCTTGTGCCTAATATATCAATGCAGACTGAATCAAAGTAGGCCAGGTTTAGAGTGTCAACACACACAAACTAAATACACCTTAGTTGAATGGTGAAAAGTAACGTGTGGACCGTACTTTAATGTATTTCCAGTAATGGACCTGTTCAACTGAATTATCTGTTGTATTCAGCCTACTGAGGAGGGGAATGGTCAGAAACAAAAGACATATCAAGTTTAAGAACTTCCAGTTATGAAAAACATTTGTTAAAATGAACGTTTATATAGTAAAAAGTGTATGGTTTACTTGCTCATTTTTATTTTTATTTTAGAATTAAACTTAGCATATACATGCAAGAGTTATCTGAAAGGTGGTTTTTTTAGTAGTAGTGAAGGACTTAATATATTAACTTATATTGGAACAGCTTCATGATGTGGCCCTGATCCTGTACCATGTGGACAGACTGCTGTATTTGCATGGAGTCCATTGATTTCAGTAGGGATCTACCCATACGTTACAACTTGCAGCATAAGACTTACATCAGCCAAAAACACAGGCAGTTGTTAACAAACTTCAGTGAACTTTCAAGAGTTACCTATATTGGTGAAACAACTGGAATACTGTGTGTGTTTTATCCACATTTAAAAAGGATGTTGAAAAACTTGAGGCTGAAAAAGAGCGACAACAATTATTTGAGGGCTGGAGAAAATGCCTTATAGTAAAAGACTTAAAGAGCTCAATCTGTTTAATTTATCAAAAAGAAGACAAAGGTGACTTGATCATAGTGTAGAATCTAGCAGAGAACCATGCTGGAAACTGAAGCTGGACAAATTCGTAGAATTCTTAAAAATAGGGCATACATTTTTAACAGTATCAGTGACTAACTAATAAAACAAACTATCAGAAGAAGTAGTTAATCCTCCTGACCCCTTCAAATCAAGACTGGATGCTTTCTGGAAGGTTATGCGTTAACCAAACACATCAGTGGTGTCAGTGCAGAGACAATCGGGTCAAGTTTACTGGTCTGTGAAATGTAGGAGGCGAAACTAGATGATTTAATGGTCCCTTCTGGCCTTAAACTGTTTGAATCTAGGTTAGAAGGAAGTTTCCATTTTTTTATTTTGCTGTACTTTGCCTATAAGGGGATGTGGTTTCAGTTTAATCATATTCTTTCTTACTATTCAGGCTAGCTGCAAGCTGAGCCAACCCACTCACCTTATCAGTTCATTAAACCACTTCCGTTAGCATCCTTCGAGTAAAGCAATGTTTGGTGATGTTCATCTCTAAACAACAGCTAGAGATGAACTACTTTTTTTTTTTTGGTATTGTGGGGGTCCAACTTGGTTGTGTATGTGTGTACTGGTTGCTACTGCAATATAAAAGTTAAATACATGTAAGGTAGGGAGAAGGGGGCATATTTGTAATGCAGAAAATATTTTGGGGGAGGCGTGTGTGGAGGAAAATTGAACCTGATCTTGCTGTTTAGCTGCATAGAGTAATGTGGCTCACACAGTCCAGCTTGCACGAAATGAAGACTTTCAGAGCATTAGGTTTCTATTTCTAAAGAATAATATTTCAGGAATCACTTTAAACATTCAAGGCAGTTCTGCTAATTTTTCCTGTGAGCAGTAACTGTGCACATTACCTTAGATGTAGAAACTGGGGGGAAAAAAGGCCCTGATTTTTGTGATGTTCCTCTCAACTATAGCATGAGATTAGTTTAACAATTGCACCACGAAGGCCCTTATTTCTGCAAATTGTTCCATGCAGGTAGTCTGTGGACTTTTTTGGAACTCCACACAGAATAGCTTTCAGGATTGGGGTCCATCTTTGTATTCCAGAAAAATAAAATGGTTACTGATATGGCAGACAGAGGCCAGTTTATTATCACAAAGATACCTTGTATTTCACACATTGCATTTATATTATATTTTATAATCCAAAAATAGCTAACTTTGAGGTTAATTTTATACCTGGCTTTTCTTTTTTGAGGTTATAATAGTTTTCCTTGCACCATTGTGGGAAGTGTAATAATGACATTGAGTCCAAACTGAGTATATGATGATAATTATTTAATAACAGCCATTCTATTAAGGTTTTAATATAAATAACTGAAAATAAAAAATAAATTCACTGAATAGCATAAATATTGCTATTTGTCATTGAATAAACGTAAATGTAATTATTGACTTGATAGTTGGAGAATTACTTTTCCCCACAAATTCAACCAAAGGTAACCATATATTTAAAAACATTTTTTTCCCAAATGTTGAGTAGTTTTTTTTAGATGAGGCTTCCTGTTGCTGCTGTTTACCAAGTTTTATAAAACAATATGTTTTTGAAAGATAATGTGTTTTCCCATAATTTGCAATAGAACTACTAAATGCAGCTCACCAGAATATCAGAATATTCTTTAATTAAAATATTTTTTTTCCAACAGAATTAGCAACAATTGTACCAGTGGTCCACTGGCAAATTACAATTGGTGTAATATATTTAATTTGTTCACACAGTTGATTCTAATTATTTTTTAGGGTGATACTTCCAAATTGTACATGAAATTCCTTTGTATCACACAGTCATATTTTCTCTTGTCCTTCCTATTTTAGCCTTACTGATGTAAAGTAGTGCTGATAAGTAACGTGTAATAATTTTCTTTTGTACTACAAGGTGCTGATCATTTTTTCCCCGTGACACTTTTTCATTTCTTCAGTAAAGGCAGAAGTTCTTCACTGTAAAACTTAAGATAGTTGTCATTCACTTATCTATAATAAACAGTGTTCCTGTTACGTATTCTTCGATTTTGTGAATATAGCAAATTTTAGGAATTGTATTTTCCTTTATCTATTAATAATGTCAGTGACAGATGAACCCCTGCTTTCCCCCAATATTTGATAAGGTCCACCTTTGCTAAACTAGGATTAAAATCCTTATATTTATATATTGGCTGAAGAGACGATTGAGGCAGATTTAATTTCTTTGACATGGAATCTCATATTTTAGATATATAATATAAAGTGGAAAAAAGACTTTACAGGAGCATCCAGAAGTCCCAAGTAATATGAGATTTCTTTTGTGCTGGGAGCTTTATAAACACATAATGAAAGACAAGGTTCTGCCTGGAAAAACTTATTATCTAAATAGATCTGACAGAGGTGAAATGTCTTGCCCAAAGTCACATAGCAGGTTAGCAGCAGATCTGGGATTAAAACCCAAGTCTTCTGACTCCCAGCCACTTGCTCTATAGTCTAGCTGATGCGGTCTTTCTATAGATATAGTGTATGCTGATTTCCCCCATCCAGCCTGATCACTTCTTAATTTTGTAATAGCGAGGCAGTCTCATGTAAATATTAATGATAACAATGTTTCATTCTTTAAGGCTGTGGTTCTCTTTGCTGGGCAAGCAGTGGACTGTCTCCATTTCAGACTGCACAGAGAAGCGCAAGCAGCAACTCGCTAATACACAGCATTATCAAGTTAGCTTCCCGAACACTAACTGAGAACAGCGCAATTCAGCGTATGGTCTTTACTCTTCTTTCCAACCTTGCTATTTCTCATGACTGCAAAGGTGTTATTCAAAAGGTAAAGTGGCAACATTATTTATTTCTATATTTTTTGAGCACCTAAAGAGTTGCAAGGTGCATCACAAAACTAAGACAAGACACGTTCTTGGCTCTTGAAGGCCAAAAATCTAAAGCCCAGTCCAGCAACACTTGCAGATATGAGTTACTTTGTGTATGTGCAGAGTCCCAAAAATGTGAATGGGGCATGTTTAAATATTTGCAGAATCAGGTTCCTACACTCAACATGACCTAAATAAGAGAGAACTGTAAAAATCTCTTATGAGAGACACAAAGTGGGTGAGGTAATATCTTTTATTGGATCAACTTCTGGTGGTGAAGGGGACAAGCTTTGTAGCATCACAGAGGTCTTCCTCAGGTCTGAAGATGGTAACCAGAGTGTCACAGCTAAATACAAGGTGGGACAGGTTGTTAAACATAAAGGGTTCATACATGTTGTAGGAGACCACTTAAAAATGAAGTGGGCACTTAAAACCTCTGCAGTCTTAGGACAAAGGCAGCTGTGTGTTCCAAATTGTAGTTTGTGAGCTATAAAACCAGCTTCTGTTAAGTTCCTGATTTTTAGTGTCCAGCAGTGATGAGGGATGTTGCTGTATAGGAAGGTGGCATCCATGATGGCAAGGATGGTGTCTGAGGAAGGTTGTTGATGTTAGAGAGTTTCTAGAGGAAGTCAGATGTATCCTGGAGGAAACTGCCTCTTTCTGTTGGTGAGTGATTTGAGGGTGATTTCTAGGAGTCCTGATATTCATTTCAATAAGAGTGCTGCTGATATTCATTCAGTGAAAAGGGTGTGCCTAGATTCCCTTGTTTGTGTGTCTTGAGAACCATGTGGAAGATCCCTGGGGTGATTTTTGTAGGGGAGCAGGCTGTAGAGTTTATCTTTGAGTTGTTTAGGGAAGGATTTCATGATGTCCTTAAATTATTGTGGTGTGGGATCTTCTTTGAGTTCTTTATCATAGGTGAGATCCAAGAGTTGTCAGCTGACCTCTTTAATGTAGTCATCATGACTGCATACCCTTTGTCTGATGGTTTGATCACTATCTGATGTTTGGATTTCAGGAACTGTACAGCTGTCCTCTTGATGGTAGAGAGATTATGGTGGATGTCATTTTTGTTAAAGATTTCACAGTTGATTATTTTTCCTGAAGCAATCAATATAATGATGATCAAGTGTGTGCTTTTGTTCACTGAGGGGAGGTGTCCCGTCATGATATTTTTTTCATGTAACAGAGAGAGGAGATATGGTTGTTGTGAGTGAATTATTTGAGGCAGAGTTGGTGAAAGAATTCTTCTAGTTCCACATGTTAGTATGGTATCAGGTTCTGTGGTGGGGCAGAAGTTCAATCCCTTAGAGAGTAAAGATAATTCATTTCATGTTAGAGGGAGTTCTGATCGGTTGATGTTGTCGAGGTGTCATTGGTGTCAGTGTTATGGGTCCTGGTGTTGTGGTTTCTACCAGAAGGGTCAATCTGTTGGTTGTGGAGTTGTTGAAATTGGTTGAAGTGTGTGTGTGTGTGTGTTTTGAATGGCTTTCATCAGGGTTTTTTTTACGGGGGAGAGGGTGTTATACTTTTTTTAGGTTTCCTACAGTACCTCCATGATTTTTTTTAGGAATATAAGAATGACTATACTGGATCAGACCAAGTCCATCTAGCGCAGTATCCTGTCTTCCAACAGCAGTTGGTGCAAGATGCTTCAAACTGAGTGAACAGAACAGGTCAATTTATCAGGTCATCCATCCGCTGTCATCCAGTCCCAGCTTCTTGCGGTCAAAAGTTTAGTGCAGAGATCCCCAAACTTTTTACTTTATGTCCCCCTGCAACTCCTGGTGCCGGGAGTGGGGTCCCAGCTCCGTGAGGTGGGGACGCAGACAAGGGTCAGGAGGCTGAGGCCACAGCTGGAGGTGGGCATGGAGCCTGGACGCAGAGCCAAGAGCCCAGGCGGGGGGGCCAGCAGCAGCGGAGCCCCAGCTGTGCCCCGACCAGCATTCCTCGGTGCCCTCTAGAGGGGTGTGCCCCACGATTGGCGACCTTGTTTAGGTCAATCAGTGGCTCTGGGTGTCCCTATCTTCCATTAACTTACCTAATTCCTTTTTAAATCCTGTTTTACTTGTGGCCTTCACTACATCCCCTGACAATGAGTTCCACAGGTTGACTGCATTATGTGGAGAAATATTTCCTTATGTTTGTTTTAAACCAGCTGCTTATTAATTTGAGTGACCCCTGGTTCTTGTGTTATGTGAAAGGGTAAATAACACTTCCTTATTAACCCTTTAAGTGTTATTTAAAGGGTAAATAACACTTCCTTATTAACCTTCTCTATACCATTCATGATTTTATAGACCTTATTATATCCTCCCTCAGCAGTCTCTTTTTCTATCTGAGAAGTCCCTGTCTGTTTAATCTCTCATAATGAATCTGTTCCATACCCTTAATCATTTTTGTTGCCCTTTCTCTGTACTTTTTGCAATTCTAATATTTTGTGTGTGTGTGTGTGAGAGAGAGAGTGGGGGGGGGGGAATGGAGTGAATAGAAATGCATGCAGAATTCAAGGTACTGGAGTGCCATGAATTTATATAGTAGCATTATGATTTTTTTTCTATCTTCTTATTTATCCCTTCCCTGGTTACTGGTTACTAGCATTGTTAACTCTTTTTGACTGCCGCTGCGCATTGAGCTGATGTTTTCACAATGACTCCAAGATTTCTTTTTTGAATGGTAACCGCTAATTTTGTATTTAGAGCTGGAATTTTTTTCTGGTGTGCATTACTTTGCATTTGTCAACATTGAATTTCATCTACCATTTTATTACCCAGGCACCCAGTTTTGTGAGATCCCTTTGTAACTTTTTGCAGTTAAGTTTGGGCTTAATATATTGAGTAATTTTGTATCATCTGCAAACTTTGCCACTTAGGAAAAACTATTTCACTAGTAGGGTGCTGAAACACTGGAATGGGTTACCTAGGGAGGTATTGGAATCTCCATCCTTAGTGGTTTTTAAGGCCCGGTTTGACAAAGTCCAGTCTGGGATGATTTAGTTGGGGTTGGACTAGATGACTTCCTGAGGTCTCTTCCAACCCTAATCTTCCATTATTCTATGAGTTCACTATTCATTTTTTTTTTCCAGATCATTTATGTTCAACAGCACTGGTCCCAGCTGGGAGAGACCATTGTTTACCTCTATCCATTCTGAAAACTGATAATTTATTCCTATCCTTTGTTTCCTGTTTTTTAACCAGTTACTTGTCCATGGGAGGACCTTCTCTCTTATCCCATGACTCCTTACGTTAAGAGCCTTTGATGAGGGACCTTGTCCGAGGCTTTCTGAAAGTCCAAATACATTGGATCACCCTTGTCCTCATGTCTGACACTTTCAAAGAATTCTAATAAATTGGTGAGGCATGATTTCCCTTTACCAAAGCCGTGTTGACTCTTCAGCAACATATGTTGATCTGTGTGTTTGATAATCCTGTTCTTTACTATAGTTTCAACCAGTTTGCCTGATACTGCGATTAGGCTTGCCTGTAATTATAAATAAATAGCCTGTAATTTCCAGGATCACCTCTGGAGCCCATTTTATAAAATGACATCACATTGGCTATCTGCCAGTCATCTGATACAGAGGCTAAATATCAGAGTTGTTAGTTCTTCAATTTCATATCTGAGTTCTGTTAGAACTCTTGAGTGAATATTATCTATAATTCTATAAGGTGCCACAAAACTCTTTTGCCACTTTTACAGATCCAGACTAACACAGCTACCCCTCTGATACTTGTCATTCTGGAACAGTTTCTCAGATTGGTCACCTAAAAAGAATGGCCCTGGTGTGGGAATCTCTCTCACATCCTCTGCAGTGAAGACTGATGCAAAAAATTCATTTAGCTTCTCCACAAAGGCCTTGTCTTCCTTGAGTGCTCATTTAGTACCTTAGTGGGCCAGTAGCCCCTTTGATTGTTGGGCAGGATTCCTGCTTCTGATGTGCTTCATTTTGTTGTTAGTTTTTGTCTTTTGCTAGTTGCTCTTCAAATTCTTTTTTGTCCTGCCTAATTATACTTGACTTGCCAGAGTTTATGCTCCCTTCTGCTTTCTAGGATTTGGCTTCCAGTTTTTACAGGAAATCTTTGTGTCTCTAACCACCTGTTTTGCTCTGTTTAGCCACAGTGACATTTTTATGGTTCTTTTACTGTATTTTTTATTATTTATGTTATTTGGGGTAGACCTGAAGTTCGAGCCTCTCTTATGGTGGTTTTAAAAAGTTGCCGTGCTGCTTGCAGGGATTTCACTCTTGTTACTGTTCCTTTTAATTGCTGTTTAACTAGCTTCCTTCTTTTTTATGTAGTTCCCCTTTTTGAAGTTAAATGCTGCTGTGTTGGGTTTCTTTGGTATTTTTCCCCTCTACAAGAATGCTACATTTAATTACTTCATAATCGCTATTACTGAGAGGTTCACTTATATTCACCTGTTCAACCAGACTAAATCAAAAATTCCCTTGACTCTTGTGGGTTCCAGGCATTAATGGTGTCTAGAAATTTTATCTCTGCATCCCATTCTGAGGAGGCATATTCCCAGTCAATATAGGAATAGATGAAATCCCCCATTATTATTGGATTTTCTATTTTTGTAGGCTCTCTAATCTCCCTGAGTATTTCACAAATCACCATCATGCTAGTCAGGTGGTCGGTATTGTACTCCTACTCTTATTTTTCAACCGTGAAATTTCTATCCATAAAGATTCTATGGTACAATTCAATTCATTTAAGATTTTTACTATATTTAACTCTGTGCTTTCTTTCATATATAGTGCCACTCCTCCACAAGTGTGACCTGCTCTGTTTTTCCTATATATTTTCTTCCATTTTGTTGGATCATGTGGTAATTTCTTGTTTGAGGTGCTACCTTCTGGAATGTGAGAGATGCTGGCGGTGGTTTCTCAATTTTTCTGCAGACCTTCTAGAGAGCTGTTCAGCATATTTGGAGTTGTATGTGATGGTCAGAAGGTTATAGATGGTGAGCCGTCTGGGGATAATGTTTTATTTCTTGCATTTGCTCAGGAAGTAGATGTCACTGTTAAGTTTGGCTTCCTTCTTCATGTTGTGGTGTTTCTATTTTAAACAGCAAAATTAAATCTTCCATTGTTATAGCCATAGTCCCAGGACATGAGACACACAAAGTGAGTGAGGTAAGATTTATAGCAGTCAGTATATATTAGAAGAAGCTGTTCATGATTAAATAAGAAGATAAATCAAATGACACTACCAAAAGTTTATCTGTCTTGGTAATTAAAAAGAAAAATACACTTTTAGAGAGGAAAGCACCTAAATCAAATACTTTTACACTGTCAGTGGAGTTCTTGTTTAGTTATATAAGTTTAAGGGGTTTTTTTTCTTTTCCCTTATTCAAGTGTATGCCGAAAAGTTCTAATTTCATTCTTTTGAATTTTGCTTGATTTTGCTAGCTTTCATTGTATTAAATTATAAACTTTTTGGGACAAGGACTTTGTCTTACTACGTACAGAGACTAGCATAGCGAGGCCTCAATGCTGACTGGAGCTTCTGCTGGTACTGAAATATAAATAGTCTTTGGCACTGATGCTCCAAAAGCTGGTAATAAAACATGTTTGGTGTTATCTGGTTGTATTTTATTTATGTCTTTGCAGAGTCCTTTCCAAATTAAGATTATATTGTTACTGGTGCCCCTTTTTGATTAAGTTGCTGTGTTCTTAATCTCTCCTTTCTCCATGTGCTGTCAATGTACAGTACTGCACTTGAAGCTAATTTTTTGTTTGAAAATAAAATAATGATCAGAATCATGTATACAGCTCAGTATATTTAGAAATGAATTATATTGAAATGACTCGTATATCCGTGTTTCTTTTTTGGGAGAGTTTTCCTGTTGGAAGATATCTCTCTAGCCTTTCATTTTGTTTTCTTTTACTGTTAGAGCAGCTGTCTGTCTAGTGAAAAGATTTGACTGTGGTTTTCTCTCCAGAGCTTATGCTTTGTTTTGGCTACAAAGATTCACTAGTTGAATGATTTCTCCCTCCTCCCTACCATCTGAGTGCTGCTGTCACAGATCGTGCAGGTCCTACTGGGGTTGAACTACATTCCCTTGTGAGAGAATTAACTCATCACTATTCTACTTCATGTGATCAAAGCCAAGAAGTGTCTATCAACAAGATAAAAGATGTTTTGTTTTGTTTTGTTTTCTTGATTTAACAACTACCATAATGTGTTACCACTTCAGATCTGAAAGGAGTGACACACTCAGCTACAGACCCTCCTTAGAGTGGAGACCAACAAGCCAGACCCTCTCTCCCATGCAATGATAGAGTAAGGCTTCCATCTGCTCTAGAGCTCCTTAAAATGGAAGTAGAGTTTTTTGATACCGTGACCAATGCCAGGTCAAGCAAATCAAAGAGTCTCTGGGGCATCTCCAGCACTGAGGAAGCTATGTTCAGGAGAATGGAGGTTTCATGGCAGCTGCACAGAAAAGAAGGTCAACAAAGGATGGTTACTGACAGTGGGAGGAGTGGGCAAGCTCTGTTACGCTTTGTTTCTAGAACATTAGAGTAGATGATGCACTTTCCTGTAATGGCCAAGAAGTTCATGCCCTTTTACCGCACTTTATTTTCTTAAATGCTAATCTAACAGCTTTCTTGAAATGTAAGTAACGTACATACTGTTTTGATTTTTATGTCTACAGATTGAGAGGGTCATGTGAGCCAATGAACTGAGAATGAGACAGTGTAACTCTTAAAACTGTTTAATTTGACAGATCACCAAGAAAAATGCCAGTAGTCATTGACACGATAAGAAGCACTTAGTTTTGAAACACTTTTTTTTTTGCTATCACAAAATATTGCTGAAAAAATGTTTTGAATAATATGGACGTAGGAGACTAATAGTGGGAACGTGGGGACAGGTAGACCGGTACTCTGGCTACATGGAGGGTGTGTGTGAAAGCAGTGTTACTTAGCAATGAAATAATACTGTGTATTTTCTCTCTTCTGACAGAGTAACTTCTTACAGAACTTTTTGTCTCTGTCATTGCCAAAAGGAGAAAATAAAAGCCTTACTACATTGGCTAGCCATTGGCTAAAGCTGCTATTGAATATATCCTTTGGAGAAGATGGACAGCAGATGATCATGAAGCTAAATGGTGGTTTAGACCAGCTGTTGGAGATGAGCAAATACAAACACAAGAGTAGTCACCATATAGTCCTCCTTATTCTGCACAACATCTGCTTTAGTCCAACTAACAAGCCCAAGATACTTGCTAATGGTATATATCCAAATGACATCTAAACTCTCATATTTTATTGTAATTTTGAGTACTGACAGAAAATCCAGTATATTATTTACAAAAGCATTTTTTATTAAGTGAAGTGTTCAGTATTCTAACAAAATTTTGGGAAATTAACATATTTCTTCCAGTTTTTGTGGTTTATAAAGAATACTATAGCAAATATATCAGACAGCTAAAATTATTTTTATTGGTTCTTCTTCAAGTGCTGGTCCCAAAGGGTATCCACTCTCAGTGCACGTGTGCTGCAGGCACGCCGGAACCAGAAATCCTTCAGTAGCAATGTCCAGTGGTTCATGCCTACACCCTTCATCTCATGCTTTCAGTTGAGGGAATAAGGGGTGGCACAGGTCGACCTGCCTCTCCATTTCCTTTTCTACCACTCCTGGTCCGGGTTAGAAACCTCTTGTGTCTATAGTCTTTAGTTTGCTCTAAGCTCTAACCTGTGAATACTGTAAATAGTTTAATTATTTTAAAAGATTTAGCATTTAATTTGTTAGTAGTTTTAGCAGGGAGCAGGGGATATATACCCCCAGTTATTCCTCCAGTGCTTGGGACACTTTTGTGTCCAAGGTCCTTGCTTTGTCTCACCTCTGGTCTTCCCATTAAGCATCCCACACAAGAGCTGCCTTTATTTGTTTGGGAATCACACATCCCATCAAAGTGTGAGATCTGCTCTTCCTTCTCCTCTTGCACTAGGCAGTCTTGGGAGTTCAGACTTTGACAGCATCTGATGGAGCTCTCCATGAGACCTTGATTGGATCTGGGACCCTTCTGCTCCCTGACTCATCATCTGGTGCCTCCAGCTTGGCACCAGCACAACCCTTGGCAGGTCCAGAGACTCTATGAATCAGAATCATAAAGCGGGTAAGGAGATACACACTCAAAAGAAGTCAGACAAAATCAGCTCAGCAGTCCTGGAAGAAGAGAGCTGCTTCTTCCTTTTCGTTTGGGTCCAGATGTGACTCCGTGCCCTGGAATGGGTATACCGGAGCTCACAAGGAACACAGGCCCCTCCCCGCTGCTGCAGGTCCGTGCTGGGGCTGGTGCAGAGAGGCGCCTCTCCCCGCCGCAGCAGGTCCATGCTGGGGGAGAGGCGCCTCTCCCTGTCGCAACTCTGAGCCCCTTTATAGGGCTTAAAGGAAACTGTGCAGCCATGCAGCTTAGAGGGAACTTAAGTTGGCACCTGGTCTGCCAGTATCACAGATCCCTCTAGAGCAGGATATAGCCAGAGAAGCTCATATCGCTGGATCCACCAACAGCTTCTTCATATTCTCTGGGTGAGACAGTGATGGTCTCCCTCTGTCCTCCAGATGACTAAAGGCAGTACCAGGAATTTACACATAAGCTCTTGGACATTCTCCTGTTGGCTGCTACCTCCAAAGTGGCACTCCCCATGAATGAAGCTATTTTGGACCTGGTGTATCCTCTGCGGATATTGAACGAGATAAAACAAATCATCATCATTCTGGTTACACCAACTTGGCTGAGGCAGGGCCAATACTCTTACCTGATACATTTCATTTGCAGACAGGCCTTGCTCATCTGCTGTCTTGGGATTCTGGTCCAACACTCTGTCCTGACATAACTCATCATCCAACTCAGAGCTTGGCTCCTCAATGGTTCTCAGGGATAGGGGTTCCATGTTCAACAGAGGTATAACAAGTCCTATTTAAAAGAAGAAAGAGCTCTACTAGAAATACTTACCTTCAAAAATGGAAGAGACTTCACCATTGGTGTACCTAGCAACAGTGTTCATCAGTTTATTCTTCCCACTCCACTGTTCCTGATTGTGTTGGAGTTCTGTCAGAGTTCATTTGGTGGCTATTACCATCTTTCATTCCCCTGTGCAGGAATTCTCAGTCTTTTTCAACCCATAGTAGGATTCATCAAAGGGTCGGTTATCCTTATTCCACAAATCAAAGAACCTATATGGGATTTGAACTTGGTCCTTAATAGTCTTATCAAACCTTCTTTTGACCTGCTAGCTAAGTGTTCTCTGCTGCACTTATCTATCAAAATGGCATTCTTAGGGGCCATTACTTCTGTTCAGAGTTGGGGAACTGAGAGCATTAACGGCTGATCCCTTGGCACCACTGCCATGTTTTATTGCTTTCTTCAAGCGTAAGGTATCATGACACCCACATCTCAAATTCATACCTAAAATACCCTCCAATTTTCAAATTGACCAGGTTATCCACTTTTCTGTGTTTTTTTCCCCCAAAGCTACAGGGGATTAGAGAGAGAACTGCCCTGCATACCTTGGACATTAGAACGATGTTAGCCTTTCATTTGGACAGAACCAAATCATTTATAAAGTCTTCTGGACTTTTTATCTCAGTTACGTACAGATCTAAACGATCCACAGTCTCCATCCAAAGACTTTCAAAGTGGGTTTCCAGTTGTAACAAGCAAGAATACAAGGCTGCTAATATTCAGCTCCCCTGGTGAATAATAGCTCATTGGGCAAAATCCCAAACTACCTCCATGGCAATATTAAAAAATGTAACAATTGAAGTAATTTGCAATGCGGCAACCTAGGCATCGGTGCACATTTTCCCCAAACAGTGCTCACTGGTATGCTCCTCTGTCAGGTGCTGCTGTTGGAATGGCAGTATTAGATCCAGCTTTGAATCCCTCAACTCTTTCAGGGGATGCTGCCCAGGGCTAGCCTGAAGTGGAGCACACATAGGGACAATATTCTGAGAAGGAGAGGTTATTCACCTTGTGCAGTAACTGGAGTCCCTTGAGATGTGTCCCCCATGGATGCTCCACTATCCACCCACCTTCCCCTTTGCTTTGGAGTTTTGTCTCAAGGGATTTTGTAGTAGAGAAGGAGTTGAAGGCGGTTTGCCCACACAGTTCTCTATATCCTTGTTACGGGACACACTGATGTCTGGAGCCCATGCACAGGTCAAACAGGAACTGAAATAAAAAATACCTGATCAAAGGCACATGGGGTGCACATGCACCTGAAGTGAAGCACTCACAGGGATACACATTTCGAAGAATTCCAGTTACTGTGAGTATCCTCCACTTATCCTGGATTATCATCTCTCTGTAGTCATAGGGCCTGTCCATCAGCTCATTGTTACCTTTAGCAGCTATTAATGCCTTTCATCATCTGAGAAAGAACTGCTTAGTTTTCACCCAGCTCACAACTGTAAGGTACTTAAGAGGCATTGTCAGAAAATTCCTGTCAGTATCAAGACCTACTCCTGCTTGAGATCTAAAACTTGTACTATCAGCATTTATTAACCCATCATTTGAATCCTTGGCCTCCTGCTCCCACTTACACTTACCAATGAAGCTGGTCTTCCTGACAGCTATCACCACAGCCAGGAGCATGTGTGCTCTGAGCCCTTATGGCAGACCCATCTTATGTGATCTCTCATAAAGAGAAAGTATTCCTCAGACTGCATCACAAGTTTATCCCCAAAGATCCTTCTGACTTTCACTTGAAGATGATGATTCGGCTACCTCTATTTTACCTGAAACCTTTCAACACTAGGGAAAACCGAAAACTCCATTCTCTTGATGTACACGGAGCTCTGGTGTTCTGTCTAGGCAGATCTTGAGAAGATCTCTGAGGTTATTCATCTGCATTGCTGAGCAATGAATGGAGAGGCAATATCTTCCCAAAGGGCCTTAAGATGGATTTCCAGTGGCATCGTCCTCTATCAGCTTGCAGAAGCGTTTCCTGCTCAGTCTGTCAAGTCTCATTCTACCAGAACTCAAGCCTCTTTGGAAAACTGTAGAGTGGCAACGAGGGGCTCCATTCACACACGTATCAGGCTCTATGCTCTGATTCAAGCCTTGGCTGAGGATGCTTCCTTTGGTTCAGCAATCCTAAAAAGTGTTGTGCAGAGCGTTTCCTTGCACCTACCTTGTCAGTAAGCACTGCTTGGGAGTCATCCACAGTGAATACCCCTAGGCACCAGCTGAGACAGTTACCTTATAGTAATTGGAGTTCTTCATGATGAGTGATCCTTGTAGGTATTCACAACCCCTCCTCCTTCCCCTCTGCTCCACTCAGATGATTCATGGTAAAGTAGGAACTGGAGAGAGGGAGACGATCTGTGCCATCCTTCATTTGAAAGCATGAGGAGTTGAATGGTGGACACATGGACCAACAGACACTGCTTTTGAAAATATTCTGGTCCTAAGTGCACAGACTGCAAGTGCATCCATAGTGAATGCCCAAAAAGACCACGCATCTGAAAGAATTTCAGTTCCTATAAGGTAAGTAAATTCCCTTTATTCTGAGATCTTGCTATTTTGAAATTACAATAATATAACTTGAATGAGAAGGTTTTAACTAGACACTTAAATGGGAGACCATGCTTTCCTTTTAAAAGAAAGTGAGGAGGAGCCCTGTGCCTCAAACATTTTAGCTTTTAAATAATCTGGCTTAGAAATACAATTAAAAAAAAAGAAGCTTCTGAGTTAGTTATGAATGCTGTCTTTCAGTTATACAAACCTAGACTATGCATATTTCCTATACCCTCCAGAAATCTGTGCCTCTTAGGTCAAGTCATGCCACTTTTCTCCAAACATACCAGGAGTTCCTAAACTTGGTTCACGGCTTGTTCAAGATAAGCCCCTAGTGGGCCGTGAGATGCTTTGTTTACCTGTGCATCTGCAGATATGGCCGCTCAAAGTCCCAGTGGCCATGGTTCGCCATTCCCGGCCAATGGGACCTGCGGGAAGCAGCACGGGCCTGGCCACCACTTCCGGCAGCTTCCATTGGCCGGGAACAGTGAACCGTGGCCACTGGGAGCTGCGAGCTGTCATACCTGCAGATGCTCAGGTAAACAAAGCGTCCTGTGGCCCGTCAAGGGCTTACCCTGAACAAGCCACAAACCAAGTTTGGGAACCCTGAGGTATACTGATCCACTCATGTACTATAGGAATGAGTATGGCATAAACGCTTACTGTAGCGAGATAGAAACTCTCTTTTGTAGTTTGTAGAGGCCAAGACTACTTAGACAGGATGCTCCACTCTTCCCTAATGAAGTTCCCAGTAGGTTCCAACTGAAGCTGTTCTCAAATTTTTCCAGATCTTTGTTGAATGTCTTTGATAAATAATCATTACTCAACTCCATAGTCTACCCCAGGGGTTGGCAACCGGCACGTGAGCCGATTTTTGATGGCACGGGCTGAGCTGCTCAGCCTGCTGACGCTCTGGGGTTCCCGCTGCTGGCCCCTTGCCAGCCAGGGTCCCGCCTCTGGTCCCACTCAGCGCCCGCTGCTGGCTTGGGTGAAGGAACCCCAGGCCGGCAGTGGGCTGAGACCCTGGCTGGCAGGAGCCAGCGGCCGAAACCCCAGAGCGGTGCGCGCTGAGCCACTCAGTTGCTGCTCTGGGGTTCCCACTGCTGGCCCCTGGCCAGCGGGGTCCCCCGTCACAGCCCCACTCACCTTGCTTCCAGTTGGAGTTCCAGCGCAGGCCCCTTGCCAGACAGAGTCCAGGCCTCCGGCCCTGCTCAGCCCTACCAGCTCCACTCACCTCAGCTGCCAATCTAGGGTTCCAGACAGTTAACAACTGATCACTCAGAAGCCTGTGTGCAGCTTAAAGTATCCAAATATATGCCAGACATTGGAAAACTCAGCAAGGAAAAGCAAGAGCAAGGATCACACTAAACTGATAAGATCTGCATTTTAATTTAATTTTAAATTAAGATTCTGAAACATTTTGAAAACTTTGTTTACTTATAACAGTAGTTTGATTATATATTATAGACTTAGAGAGACACTTCTAAAAAATGTTAAAATGTATAACTGACACGCAAAGCCTTAAATTAAAGTGTATACATGAAGACTCGGCACACCACTGCTGAAAGGTTGCCGACCCCTGGTCTACCCAGTGCATGTGTATTGTGGAGTGAGCAGTCAGATGTGTTGAACAAGTAGACCAAATGGCTTTCATTCCACTTAAAGCCCAGAGGTAAACTTTGGAGATGAGAGAATCTGAGAAGGTTAAGGCAAAAAATGTGACAGTAGTGAAATCAAGCAGGTGGTAACCACTGTAAAAATTGGCACAATGTCTTAATTCTAGCCCATTGATGCTATATATATGCCTATCAGGTGTTTTTAAAACAGCTTAATATGTAGTATCTCTTAATGTGGTTCAATATTTATGTGCAACAGTCAGCAATGCATGTTGTAGGGGCTATAATTTAAAATGCCCTTTCTTTTATGGCTTAATCTTAATTTTTAGTATAGACTATATTTTGGTGCTTATATTTATTAAGATTATTTTATAGTGCTTACAAGTATGCTAGGTACTTATTCATATTAAACTATCTGATTATATAACTTTGTATTTGTTGTGCCATAGCAATATTTAACATGGAAATAGAGACAAATTGCCAGAATAAGAACATTTCATAGGTGGAAATCTGTCATAATGTGTTTTGCTAGTATTTATGTATGCTTTTGTTTTCTTCATTAGATAAAGCTATTGCAGTGCTATCTGCTTGTTTAGAAAGTGACAGCCTCACTGCTCAGAGAATAGGAGCAGCTGCACTTTGGTCTTTGCTCCACAATTATCAGAAGGTTAGTATTTGGAAAACACTTCCAATTCAAAAAAAATAATAAATTAAAATCAAAGCACTTAAGCTGCAGTAATAATAGTTATGTCCTTATAACATTTTTGCTATAATGTTGATCTTCTACAAGTTAGATGTACTGTAAAATATATCCTCTATGTACAATTATAAAATTAGGCCCCAGTTCTGCAACTTTTTCAGCCTGGACAGACACCCATGCCTGGGCAGATCCCATTGAAATGAATGAAGCTCCATGCAGATGTAGGGATCCACTTCCAAAGAACAAGTTGCAGGATTGGGGCCTTAATAAATAAAAACCTACTCACTGGAAGATTCACATCCTTTAAAAATATTTTTAATTAAAATTAAATCACTAGTTTTCCTTTAAGAAGAGGTATATAAAGGAGGGACACATTATTTTTCACATCAACCTAAGTAACATGATAGCGTTCTTGTAAGTTATCATGTAGCTTCTGAGATATGCTGATTACAATATGATATTTTTATTGCTTTAGAAGTCACACAATATATGCCTTTTTGTACTGTGCTTTTTTTACCATGAAGTTTGCAAGAATATAATTTGTGTTTGCCAATTTAATATTCCAAGCAATACTTACTGACACACCAAGCCATGGCTTGGGAAATGGGTTCCATTATTGCTGCAATTCATTGCTCGCCTGTTTATTTTTCACAAATGCAGTATACATGATGATATAATCACTTGTTGAACTGTTAAATTCTTGAACACTATATTCTGTTGCCTTGCTGCCAAAAAATAGCTGCGGGTTGAAGACATAGCCTGATTTTAAGAGCATCAGCATGTGGGAATAAATGTAGTTATTGGATTATTCTTATTTGTGCTACAGGCAAAAGTGACTTTGAAGAATCCATCAACAAAGAGAAGAGTAGATGAGGCTTATTCTTTAGTAACGAAAAGTAAGTTATTGGAGAATTTTGTTTCCATCTCAAAGGAGTAACAGCCAATTCTGTAATTTTTCTGTGAAAAGAAATCATTAATACACTATAGTGCTCTGCAGTACAAGAGAAAGGAAGCAATTTCTTGTGTTGTAAGCTTTTTCTAAAATGTGAGGTTCTGCTTGATGATCCTTTTAAATCCACATGTGCTTTGCTGTTCGGCATCTCCCCCCCCCCCCCCCCAAAAAAAAACCCTTTTGGTGACAAATTGTAAATAAGATTTGTGCGATGGTGATTGCTAAGGATTAGTCTGCAAGATACATTTGATTGTGCTGGCAGCAAAACGATTTTGTTGCCACAGCTTCTCTGTGCTAAAACCTTGTATTTTGGTGATAAGAACCACTGCCCAGTTAGAATTGACCTCACTTAACCTTGCTGAATTCAGCTACACAGGAAAGACCAGAATACTGTGCTTTCCTGACAGTACTGCTCTTTAAATTGGCTGGTTTTTACTTGGACTTTTTGAAAGCATGTTGACTGTTTTAGGAAATTGCAGTTAGCTATAATTTGGATGGCTTTTACGTAATAGATAACTGTACTTACAAGCATCTGTAATTGGACATTTCTCTGAGCAGCACTGTGGAGTGGGGTTGTAGCTACAGTGGCTAATATGTGGGCACATTTGTTCTGCTCGTTTTCATTGGGACCCTGCTCCTGCAAAGACTTACGAGCATGCTTACCTTTAAGCACTCGAGCTCTCCTAGTGAGTTCAGTCAGGCTGTACATGCTCTTCAGTACACATACACATCATTGCACAATTGGGGCTAAATTGCCATATTTGTTTACAAGACAGAGTGGCCAGCAAATGGCTGCTAAATTCAGATGATATTTGTTTTATTTTGGAATAGACTAGCCTTGGTTAGATGGATTTTTGCCAGCATATCTGATGACCATCCTGTGTTAGGAAATACATTTTAAGTTCTATATAATGAATGTACAGTGGGTTTTTTTCCACTCATTTGTATTTTGTGTTCTGTTCATACTGTTGCAACTTATTCATTCAGTAGGTTAAAAGTACTTGCAATCGGAATGTCTTGTTTGCCTGGCAAAATCATTGTACCTTACAGTACTTTGTATGTCCATAGAGCTATATAAAAACAGCATATGCTGCTGGGAAAGCTTTCATGACTTTACAAGGCTGAGCAGGCTTCCAACTAGGAGAGTGAGTGGCAATATGCTGGTTGGGGCACTTTAGAAATCCTTTTAGAGTGCAGGTGGCTCAACTTCTGAAGTGCTTTAGTAGCCTTGTTTTAGCCTTGTCCTTCCCCACTCTACCATGTGCTCTGGAGGAGTTGTAGTAGAAGCATAGTCTCTCATTCATGCTAAGGCAATTGCCAAGGATACACTGGTTGGAGCCTGAGCAAAGGCTCGCTTGCCTTCTTTGTCCCACTTGATTGGAAATTTCCAAGGGTATTGTATTAGTAAATGTTTTGTAATGTCTTTTTTGTAGAAACAATGACAGCAATATGAAATGCTAGTACAGGATATTGCTGTAAAATATTTGAGGGAAACATGACTGCCAATTTGTTGTGCAGATTATAAAATGTGTGCATTAGTAAGAGGCTCTTGAATCTGTGGGTTTAATGTAACCTCTGAAGTCCTAGTATGTGAAATATTGAAAGGTAGTAGAAAAGCTCTGAAGTCTTGATTTTGTTTTTTTTTTCCTCTTTAGCTCTTTCACAGCCAGAAGGAAACCAGCTAAAAGTCTATCACTTGAAATGTCTAGAGAATCTAGTGAGACTTCTCAATAGTTAATGACTGTTGGTGATTTGTCATGTTGAAGGTGGATTGCTTACTCCATGGAAGACTGGAATTTAAAGAAAAGATTTCTAATCCTGAGATTTGTGGAGGCATCATGTCACAGAAAAAATGTACTACGTCTCTGGGAAGGGAGTTGATCACCTAACACCAAAGAAAGAATATAGGTTATGGTTGAAACAGCATATACTGTATTCCCAATGGGAAATTGTGGTGATACTGCATCTGGGAAATGCAAAAGGAGAATGAGAACATGGGGGGTAGGGGGAGAGGAAGAAAGAGTTTAAGAAATTAATAATTTTATTAAATTATGTGTTGAAATTATTACTGGAAAATATTAGTGGTTGGTTTGAGCCCATCTAAATAAAGTTTTTTATTAAAATAAATTTTAGTTGTGGATCATAATTTATAGATGAGTGTAAAACATGAAAAAGGAAGGAATGCAACTCCTCACTTAAAAGAGGGGTGTGTGAATTTTTACATCTGCTGTGCTGAGATACCTTGGTATATCGTAATGGTTAGGTGTCTAACAGTAAGAGTAAATCTTAATTCTTATTCAAGTGCTTGCTCATATCTATTCCAGTTAGGTGTGTGTGTGCCACGTGCACAGTCGTTGGAATGTTTTTCCCCTAGCAGCATCCATTGGGTCAGCTGTGGAGCCCCCTGGAGTGGTGCCTCGGTTCCTTCTTACCATCCATGAGAGTCGTTGGAACTTCAGCTTGCTTTCGCAAGCGCTCCCCTGGTTCTTCTATAGTTCAGTGTATATAGTTTTCATAGTTTATAGCTTTATAGTTAAGGCTACAATTTGGTCATGTAGGTTGTAGAAGTCACAGAATCTGTGACTTCCGCAGACCTCTGTGACTTCAGTCTGCAGCTGCTGGGAGCTGCAGGGTACCCTCACCTTCTGTGGGGGCCTGGAGCTGCGGGGTACCTCCGCCACCACCGGTGGTGGGGGGGAATCCCCTGGCTGTCCCCAGCTGCCAGGGCCGCAGGCGGTGTGGGGAAATTCCCTGGCATCTCTCCAGCCCCCACAGCTCCCTAGCCACTGCAAATGGTAGGGAATCCTCTGCAGCTCCCTAGCAGCCACAGGTAGGGGTCTCTCCCAGCCACAGGGCAGGAGCGACAGCTCCCAGCCACAGGAGGGCAGGGTGCTGGACCCTCCTCCCTCCCCGTTTCGTCATGGACATTTTTAGTAAAGGTCAGAGATGGGTCACAGCTTCTGTGAATTTTCGTTAATTGCCTTTGACCTGTCCGTGACTGTTACTAAAAACGTCCAAGACAAAATCGTAGCCTTACTTATAGTTATTTTGTTAGTGTACAGGGGAGGTTCTTCCCCACCCCAACTTTCCTGTTTCCCTTGGGATTCGGGACATGCCTCGATCCCAAGGATTTAAGCCCTGCAAGTCTTCCCACAAGTCCATGCCAACAGGCGACCCCCATGGTTCTTGCCTCAAGTGTCTGTGGGAAGCACACCAAACTGACTGGTGCAAGATTTGCAAAGGGTTCTGTCCCAGAACTCAGAAGGAGCAAGACTGTAGTTAGTTTGAAAGAGCGCCTCGTAGAGGTGGCTTTGAAGCCTCAGCCCGCCTCGGCATGGCAGGATCCGGCACCGAGTTCTTCTGTGCGGAGTGCTCTGGCCTTTGTAAGAGAAGCAGTGCCAAGGAAGGACTCTGGGCATAGAGACCATCGGCACCATCGCTCCCTGGCACCAAAGCCTGCAGAGACAGCAAGGTGAACTGGTCTCATTCCCCGGTGCCACAGAAGCAGCACTGGAAACAGGACGGGCTGACCCCCTACACCGAGATCTGCTGCCCTGGAAGCCACCATTGGGGTGCATCCTACAGAGGAGTAGGTTCATGAGCCGGCACTGTCAACTTTGACCCTGCAGAACAAACGAGAGAGGCAGGGCAGCAGGATCCTACCCTAAATCAAAGGAGTCTAAGTGACTGGACCTTTTCTGATGCAAGGTCTATTCAATTAGGGCTTTACAACTCAGTATTGCCTACCGGCAGGCAATCCTGAGCAGGTACAGCTTCAGCTCCTGGAACTCCATGCTAAAATTCAGGGAGTTGGTACCCACTACTGTTAAAGAGGGCAAGGCAGTGTCACAGACCTCATTACAGGCTACACTGGATGCTGTGGACTCAGCAGCGCACACCTTGTCCTCAGGCATCAGCATGAGGCATAGCTCATGGCTCCAGGCCTCGGGGCTGCCAGCCAAGGTGCAGCAGACCCTCCAGGACCTCCCATTTGATGGGGTGGCCGTATTTGTGGAGCAAACTGACTCCAGGCTGCATAGTCTTGAAGACTGTAGGGCTACGCTGAAGTCACTAGGGGTGCATACCCCAGCCACTCTGCAAAAACACTTTAAACCTCAGCCCTCATAGTGCCCTACCAGCCATGCCCTAGATAGGTCTTCTCTAAGTAGCGTGGCAGGAACGGCAGGTGCAAGCTGTCTCAGCCCTCATCTAACCAGGGCCAAGCGTGCACTTCCTCAGGCTCTAAGCAGGTCTTTTGAAGGTGCTCCTAAGGATGACTTATCAGCCATTGGATCGGATCCTCATCCCTGCTTCCTGAACCATCTATCCCACTTCTACCATGCTTGGTCCCAAATAACATTGGATGCTGGGTTCTTTCCATGGTAGAAGTGGTATATTCTCCCCAATTCTGCTCCTCCTCTCCTTTCCACCCCACTTCTCTGTCCCTCTTCAGGGACCCTTCTCACGAGCACCTCCTTGCGCAGGCGGTGCAGACACTCCTCACCACAGGGGCAGTGGAGGAGGTTCCTCAGGAGCTATGGGGCAAGGCATTCTACTCCTGTTATTTCCTAATCCCCAAAGCCAAGGGGTTTCGGGGGGAGGTGTCTCAGACCCATTCTAGACCTGTGAGGCCTCAACAGATTCATGAGGAAGTTGAAGTTCTTCGAGTGCTTGCTCATATCCATTCCAAGTAGGTGTGCGCGTGCCGCGTGCACGTTCGTCGGAAGAATTTTCCCCTAGCAACACCCGGCGGGTCGGCAGGCGCCCCCTGGCGTGGCGCCTTTGCGGCACCGTATATATGCCCCTGCCGACCCGGCCGCTCCTCAGTTCCTTCTTACCGCCCGTGTCGGTCGTTGGAACATGGAGTGCGGCTTCGCTGACCTCCACATCCCTAGCGTATCACCCGTTCTATCTCTAGTTCATTGTTATACTGTAGTTAGTGTTGTTTAGTACTTCTTCATAGTTGTTAGGTATAGTTTCTAAATAGTTTGTATATAGTTTGAGGGCTGAGGTATTTTCTTCCTCGCCCGATCCGGGACCCGGGCTCATGCCTGGCTCTCCCGGCTTCAAGCAGTGCTCAGCCTGTCGTCGGCCGATGCCAACGGGAGACCCCCACGATCGTTGCCTAAGGTGCCTGGGGAATCCCATCTGACGGACAAGTGCCGAATCTGCAAGTCCTTCAAAGCGAGGACAAAGAAGGAGCGGGACTCCCGTTTGAAACAGCTCCTTATGGAGGCCGCCCTGACCCCGGCGGTCCCGGCACTGACCGCACTGCAGCCCGCACCGAGAAGAACTTCGTCTTCGGCACTGGAGACAAGCGGTACCGCCTCAACACCGCGGCACCACAAGTCTCCAACTCAGAAGCCAGCCCGGCAGCGCTCGCTTTCGCCTAGGACGAAGAAAGCGACGGCTCCTGCGGTCGCGACTCCAGCACCGCAGTCCGAGCCTCGGAAACCATGCCGGCAGGCACCGCCATCTGCCCCGGCACCGGTGATCCCCGCACTGTCGACTCCGGCCAGGCAAGAGCCGTCGAGTCCGGTGCTTGATAGCTCCCCGGCACGTACCGTGGTCGAGCTGACGGTTCCCACTACGCCGGAAACCTTTGCAACGGCGAGGGACCTGATCACGTTGACTGAGCCTTCCCTGCCTCAGCCCCCGGCACCGCCGATGCGGGCACTTCCATCGCTGGGAAAGCCAGCTATGCTCCAGCCACCATCTCTTGGAGCAGCGGACAGGCACCGGTCCCGGTCGAGATCTCGGCACCGATCCCGCTCACGCCGTCGGTCGCCTTCTCGACGCCGCTTGCAGTCCCGGCACCGATCCTACTCTCGGCGTCGGTCGTACTCGCGGCACAGGTCTAGATCCCGATCAATGGACCGATGCTCGACGCGTCGCTCTACCTCTAGGCACCGCTCCCGATGAAGTCCATCATTCCGTCGGCGCACTCGATCCCGGTCGACCTCCCGGCACCGTGCTGGTCGTAGGTCCCGCTCCCGATCTCGGCACCAGTTCGACTCCCGGCACCGTTCTCCCGCACCGCCTGGCACCTGGCACCGGTCATACGGCCTGTCCGCCCTGCCTTGGCCGTCGAGACACCCTTCAGGTTCCTCGCGGCCAGACAGCGCGCTCTATGGAGATGTGGACCAAGGTCTGGAACAGCCCCAGCACTGGTCCTTCTGGACGCCTTGGGCATACCATCAAGCCCAAGGCGATCCCTGCCCGACGTCGAGATCTACAATTACCACCCGTCGGGTAACAGAGGCAACTATCAGTGCCCCTCCTCCGGAGACCGATATTGCCGAGTCCCAGGACCCAGAGGCCGCCCCGGAATCGAGCCACCCTCTGGAACAGCAGCCTTCGGATGAGCCCCCGATCCCCGGTCTCTCCTCCTCCTCCTCACCAGATGAGGCAGTGGCGGGCACTTCGACCTCTGGCCCGCCCCCCATCGACCTTCGGGCTCACCAGGACCTGTTCCACAGAGTGGCGTTGAGCATCAACCTCCAGACAGAGGAGGTTCCAGAGGTTGAGGATCCTGTGGTGGACATTCTCTCGTCTGATGCACCGACGAGAGTCGCCTTACCTTTCATCCGCTCAATTCAATCCAGGGTGGATTCTATTTGGCGTCTCGGCATCTATCCTCCGACGGCCAGAGACGTGAGAGGAAAGTACATGGTCCTCTAAAGGGGTACGCCTCTTAAACCCTCCTCCTCCATCCTCTTGTCGTCCATCGTAACGAGAGGAGCGTATGGCCAGCCAGCCCCCCCCAAATCGCGGAGGTAACGTATGGACTGTGCGGTCCGTAAGGTATTACTCCAAGGGGTCTTCAGTTAGTGGGGCAAACCAGCAAGCACGGCTAGGCAGGTACAACTTTAATTACCTGGCAGTCCATTGGAAAAGTTTGTAGCTGATCCCGAGGATCCCGTCCGAGTTCAAAGGCCTCTTAGAAGAAGGGGATAAAAAGATACTAGAATTCCTTACAGCTGCACTCGATGCCGGCGGACTCAGCGGCAAACATCGGTCGGAGTCACCATGAGACGGATTTCGTGGTGGCAATCTCGGTTACCCTCGGACTGCAACATACAATCCAAACTTCCCGATTTAGGGCAGGCTCTTCTTCAGAGAAGACGGACCAAGCTGCAAAGCCTAAGGACATCGCTAATAATGCGCATCCCTTGGCATGCACACTCACAAACCAGCGAGGTCCTTCGGCCGCAACTCAGTCTTACCCCCACCACGCCGCGCAGTACTTCAACAGAAGGCGGGGACGAGTGAACCGAATGCGCCAATCAGGTTCCCAAGGGGCAAAATAACGTGCCGCCAAACACCGCGCAGTGGACCGAAACAAACATTGAAGGTTGCGCCAGAGAGCAGAGCACAGTCCTCCCGGATCTTTTCTTTTCATCAACCACCTTCTCCTTTCCTCCCGGCGTGTCAAAAACTTCAGTCGATGGGTTCTGCACGGTGGAGTTTGGCTAATCTACAGTTGTTTCGCCTCACCTCCACCACCTCGCCGTCCCTCTTCGACCCCTCTCACGAGCATCTCCTTACAGGAGGTCCCACGCTCTCGACGAGCAATAGAAGAGGTGCAGCAGGACCGCATAGAGGATGTTACTCACTATTTTTTAATCCCAAGTCGAAAGAGGTCTACCGACCCATCGACCTCGCGACTCAACGCCTTCGTAAGGAAGTTAAGATTCCGATGTGTCCTCTGGGGTTATCGTCCCGTCCCTGGATCCGGAGACTGGTTCGCTGCTCTCGACATGAGGACGACTAATTTAATGTTCGATCTACCACCTCACAACGTTTTCTCCGCTTTGTGGCGCGGACGTCCACTTCAATTCACGGTCCTACCCTTCGCCTGTCCTCTTGCCCATGGTCTTTACGAAAGATATGGCAGTAGTGGCGCTTTCTCCGTCGCCAAGGCATATATGTCTTCCCTACCTAACGACTGGCTTGTTCACGCGTCCTCCAGAGCTCAGGTGCACGCACTAACCAGTTATCAGGAACTAATCGAACTCTAGGGCTCCTGTAAATTTTGACAAGTCCATCTCGTTCCAACTCAGAGGATAGAATTCATCGGGGCTGTCTTGGACCCACGGTCGCGACAGCCTCGCTTCACCCACGTCGTTTCCAGGCAATCGTCTCATCATGGAAAGCCTGCTAGCCTCCCCACGACCTCGGCAAGGTTGTGCTCACCTCCTGGCACCATGGCTGCGCCTGTACTTTATTGTCACCAAGAAGTGCCAACGCTCATCTCCCCACTGTCAGATCTTTAGCTTCACGTCCTTACGCCGCAAGGGACAGCGGGACATTGTTGTCAACTCACAAAGGACAGTCTTCACTCCGTCAGTGTGGCAAAACCCCTCCCTGTTGTGCGCAGGGCTTGCCTTCCACCCCAGTGCAGCGTCCTTTCATTAACAACTGGACGATCCTCTCTGGAGCTGGGAGCTCACATGGGGTCATCGTCGGACAAAGGGCCCTCTGGTACGTCGGAAACTGTCGCTGACATAAACATCAGGGAGCTGCGACGTCCGCCTTTGCCTGCCAGCCTTCTCCTCACCTGCAAGGCCCTGTGTCGTTAGTGCCACGGAAAGCCACTCGATGTCACTTATAAACAAGCAGGAGAGAACCCGCCTCTCCCTCTTTTTCAAGAGAGCCGATCACAATTGGGATTTGTATAACCCACAATATGGATCTGATGCCTCCTTTCTTCCGGAGTCCAGAACTGTTGCGACCACCTCAGCAGTCCTTTCAGCCCACAAGGTCCCTTCGTCCGACTAGTCCATTCTCTCTCGGAGGTGGGGTCTTCCAAAATCGATTCTCGCCTCCCGTAACCGGAAGTGCCCCAGGTTTCTGCTCCTTCCGCGGTCGTTGCCCGCGGCTCACTCATGGACGCATTCCTCCTATCCTGTCGGACCAACTCCTATATGCCTTCCCACCTTGCCCGCTGGTGCACAGGGTCCTGGTGAAGCTGCGCAGGGAGCAAAGGTTCGGGTAATTTCATCCAGCGTGCCTCGCCAGCTTGGTACTCCACTGCGTTGGCCGTACTCCACGCTGTTGGACCTCTCCATAGCCAGTCCAGTTCCCCTGCCGCGTCCATCAGGACTTGATATCACAAGACCACGGCAGGCTTCTCCATCCCGACCTCCGGTCCCTCCACCTGACGGCGTGTTCCTGGCTGGCTGAGCTCTGCCGGAGCTGCGCTGTTCTACCCCAGTGCAGCAGATGCTCCCTGGAAAGCAGGAAACCTGCAACCAGGGCTACCTACCTGGCGAAATGGAGGGGTTCTCCTGCTGGTGTCAGTCACAACGAATATCACCGACATCATGCTCCCCATCCACATGATCTTGCAGTATCTATGGCACCTTAACACAGGGCCTCGCGCTCTCATCCTTGCGCGTTCACCTAGCTGCCATTTCTTCGTTCATCGGAGAAGGCTCTTCCTCCGCCTTCTCTCACCGATGGTCTCGAGGTTCCTCAAGGGCCTAGAGCGCCTGTACCCCCAGGTCCCGCCCCCCCTTCCCCTGGACCTCAATCTCGTCCTCTCAAAACTAATGGTCCCTCCCTTCGAACCCTTGGCAACCTGCTCTCTCCTGTATCTATCGTGGAAAGTGGCGTTCCTTTGTGGCCATTACATCGGCCAGGAGAGTCTCGGAGCTTCGCGCTCTTCGTGGCGGACCCACCGTACACGATATTTCACAAAGACAAGGTGCAGCTCCGACCGCATCCAGCCTTCCTACCCAAGGTGGTTCTCCCCCTTCCACCTTTAACCAAGACATTTCCTCCCGGTATTTTATCCTAAACCTCACGCATCCCGCAGAGAGCAGAGCTTGCATTCACTCGATGTTCGTTAGGCTAGAGCGCTGGCGTTCATACATTGACCGCACCCGCCTTTCCGAAAGACCTCCCAACTTTTTATTGCCGTTGCAGACAGGATGAAAGGTCGCCCTGTCTCGTCTCAGACAATCTCATCCTGGGTGACATCCTGCATTAAAACGTGCTACGCGTTTTAGCTCGCACCTCTCCAGGTATGAGTGACTGCACATTCCACAAGAGCACAAGCTTCCTCTATTACCTGCTTTCTAGCCCGGGTGCCTATACAAGACATATGTTGTGCAGCCGCGTGGTCGTCGGTGCACCCTCTCTGCCATTACGCCTATGGTACAACAGTCCAGGGACGATGCGGCTCTTGGCTTGGCTGTTTTGCATTCGACAGTCTCCAACTCCGACCCCACCGCCTAGGTAAGGCTTGGTGATTCACCTACTTGAAATGGATATTGAGCAAGCACTCGAAGAAGAAAAGACGGTTACTCACCTTGTAACTGTTGTTCTTCGAGATGTGTTGCTCATATCCATTACCACACCCGCCCTCCTTCCCCACTGTCGGAGTAGCCGGCAAGAAGGAACTGAGGAGCGGCCGGGTCGGCAGGGGCATATATACGGCCGGTGCCGCAAAGGCGCCACGCCAGGGCGCCCTGCCGACCCGCCAGGTGTTGCTAGGGGAAAATTCTTCCGATGAACGTGCACGCAGCGCGCGCACACCTACTTGGAATGGATATGAGCAACACATCTCGAAGAACAACAGTTACAAGGTGAGTAACCGTCTTTTCTGCGTGGTCTGCCTGAACTCTATTATCCCTTCTCTTTATCCAGGAGACTGGTATGCCATCCTTGACCTCAAGGATGCGTACTTCCACATATCCATATGCCCTGCTCACAGACAGTTCCTCAGGTTTGTGGTCAACCACAACCATTACCAATTCATGGTCCTTCCCTTTGGCCTGTTGACAGCCCCCCAAGTATTCATCAAGTGCTTGTTGGTCATGGCAGCCTTCCTCCATCAAAGGCAGGTGCAGGTATACTCATACATCGACAACTGGCTGCTTGGGGGTGCTCCAGGAATCAGGTGGACGCACAGATCCACTTTGTGAGATCTACCTTCGACAGACTTGGCTTTCTCCTTAGCGAGAGCAAGTCAACCCTAGTGCCAACTCAAAGGATAGAGTTTATCAGGGCAGTGCTGGACTCAGGTCAGGTCAGCGCTTCTCTGCTGAAGGCCCACTTTCAAGCAAAGTCAGAGATCATACAATGCCTCAGATGTTACCCCATCACCATGGCACGGGGCTGCCTCAGGCTTCTCGGTCATATGATGTCTTGCACATCTGTGGTTAAGCATGCCAGAATGTGCTTCAGACCTGTCCATGCTTTGCTTGCAACAGTCTGGAAATAGTGGTGACCCTTCCAGCACAGGTCATCCAGTCCCTGGGCTGGTGGCTCAACCCTCAGGACATGTACAAAGGAGTCCCCTTTCACAGGCCCCAGTTCTTCCTCTCCCTGGTAACAGACACGTCAGCATTGGGGTATGGCGCACAACTGGGAGGACCTTCAGACACAGGGCCTCTGGTCCTAGGATGAGCTCTGGCTCCACATCAACATCAAGGAGTTGAAGGTTGTACGACTAGCGTGCCAAACCTTTCAGGTTCACCTGTGGAGTCAGTGTGTGGGAGTTATGATGGACAACACAACTGCAATGTTTTATGTAAACAAGCAAGGTGGGGCCTCTTCCTCTTCCCTGTGTCAGGAAGCCCTCCAGCTGTGGGAGTTCTGCATAGCCCACTCCATTCACCTGGAGGCGACGTACGTCAGAGGTTCACAGAATGAGCTGGCAGAGTACTTCAGCAGATCCTTCCACAACTACAAGGGGTCCATCCGGCCAGATGTCTTTTATACCATTTTCCAGAGGTAGGGAACTCCCCACATCAACTCTTCACCACTTGGAGCAACAGGAAGTACCAATGGTTCTGCTCCTTTCAAAACCACAACCAGGGCTCTCTCGCGGATGCTTTTCTCCTCCCCTGGTCAGATCATCTGCTGTACGTGTTCCCACCATTTTCGCTCATGCACAAGGTCCTGCTCAAAATCTGCCAGGACCAGGCAATTGTCATAATGGTGGCACTGCCATGGTCCCACCAGCATTGGTACACCACACTCCTGGAATGTTCGGGGATGCCCCAATCATGTAGCTGTTACTTATGGACCCAATCAGCCAAGACAGTAGTCAGCCTCATTACCCAGACCTCCAGTCTCTTCACCTCATGGCCTGGAAGCTTCATGGTTAAACTGCACAGAGCTCAGGTGCTCGGAATTGGTTAAGGAAGTCCTGCTTGGTAGCAGGAAGCCCTCCACTAGGGCCACCTATCTGGCCAAGTGGAAAAGGTTTGCCATCTAGTGCTCCCAGGGCCGTACTCTGCCATTGCAGGCCTCCATTCCTCTCATCTTGGAGTACCTGTTACACCTTAAGTAGCTTCTTCCATCAAGCTGCACTTGGCAGCTGTCTCTGCATTCCACCCAGGAGTGGCAGGGCACTCTGTCTTTGCCAACCCCATGGTTGACCACTTCCTCAAAGGTCTGGAAGCTCTGTACCCACAGATTAGGCAGCCAATGCCTGCGTGGGACCTCAGCCTGCTTCTTTCCAAACTGATGGGGCCCCAGTTGAACCACTGGCGACTTGTTCACTTCTGTACCTATCATGGAAGGTTGTCTTTTTAGTCACCATTACTCGGGCAAGGATGGTCTCAGAATTTAAGTCTTGCACCTCCGACCCTCCCTACGTGGTTTTCTTTAAGGACAAGGTGCAGCTTAGACCTCACCCTGCTTTCCTTCCAAAAGTTGTGTCCCAATTTCACTCCAACCAGGACATCTTTCCCTAAACCTCATGTGAGCAGCTGAGAACAAAGACTCCACTCACTGGATGTTCGACAGGCGCTCACCTTTTACATCAAGCGCACGAAGCCTTTCTGAAAATTGAACCAGCTGTTTGTGGCAGTGGCAGACCGTATGAAAGGTCTTCCAGACTCCTCATAGAGGATCTCCTCATCGTGGATCACCTCCTGCATCCGCACCTGCTACGAATTGGCCAACGTGCCAACCCTGGCACTCATGGCACATTCCACAAGGGCACAGGCCTCCTCGATGGCATTCCTTGCTCAGGTGCCGAATCAAGAGATCTGCAGTGTGGCAATATAGTCCTCAGTGCACACTTTTGCTGCTCACTACGTGATTACCCAGCACGCCAAAGACGATGTGGTATTCGGCAGAGCAGTGCTCCAGTCTGTGATTCTATAACTCCGACCCCACCGCCTAGATAACACTTGGGAGTTACCCTATTGGAATCGATATGAGCAAGCACTCAAATAAAAAATGGTTACTCATCTTCTTGTAACTGTTCTTCGAGATGTGTTGCTCATGTCATTCCAAACCCACCCACCTTCCCCTCTGTTGGAGTAGCCGGCAAGAAGGAATTGAGGAGGCGGCAGGTCGGCAGGGACCTATATTCACCGCCATGGAGGTGCCACTCCAGGGGGCTCCATAACTGATCTGACAGGGGAAAAACTTTCTGACAACTGTGCACGTGGCACGCGCACACACTAATTGG
Source organism: Chelonoidis abingdonii (assembly GCF_003597395.2). Classification (NCBI taxonomy): domain Eukaryota; kingdom Metazoa; phylum Chordata; order Testudines; family Testudinidae; genus Chelonoidis; species Chelonoidis abingdonii. The sequence continues at coordinate 200,774,833 of NC_133770.1, forward strand.
AATGAATATGAGCAACACATCTCGAAGAACAACAGTTACGAGAAGGTGAGTAACTGTTTTTTTCCATGGATTTTTCAGGTTAAAGTTAGAACCTTTACTTTAAAATGTGTACAAGAGAAGTCTCTATTGATATTGCAGTGACAGTTATGTTAACATATCAGCTCTTATGTCTGTGCAAGTGTTTGAGGCTCTTCTGTTGGAAATCAGAAAGGAAAAGTTAGAATTGCAACATTGTAAGAGACACTTCCAGAAACTGTGTTTATTATTTGTAGAGTTCTGATGCCTTACAAAAACCACAGAGACAGAGTGCTACCTTGAAGAGATTAGACTGTTAGGGAGGTCTGTGTATCCCTAAACTGCTATCATGTCATTAATATCATCATGATTTTCCTAATAAATTCTAGATACATTCAGGAACATGGGAGTTGTAAGAGTGTCACCATATAGCGGTTGGCTGAGACTCCATTGCAAGTACTTCTGAGATTCATGTCAGGGCTGCTTTGCTTCTCCCTAGGTACACATGTTTTCATGATTCCCCCAGGGAGAACTGACACACAATCATTTCAAAATGAGCAAAGAGCAGGATAAGCATGAACAAACCTCTAAAAAACACCTGAAGCAGAGACCTGAGTCTCCATTTTTAACTGTCCTACTTCTCCTCCAGACCAGACCACAAAAGACTATAGCACTTCTGAAAACTAATCTATCTTTGCTTATTTCTGAAATTAGATTCTGTCAATAATTATAAGACTGGCAACTTTATAACATAATAGACATTGCCATGATGCAGATAACATTGGGATAGCTCACCATCAGGACAATGGTGATTTTCTTGAAAGGAGAAAAGAAGTCCTTTTGATCATCAAGGCCTGATTCTCCACTACCTTGCACATTGCATAGTCATTTATCCTGGCGAAGCTGCTGTGAAATGCTGCCATTCTGACCTAGTAGTGTTTGAATAAGTGTAAATGACTGCACAAAATGCAAAGCAGTGGGGAGTCAGGACTACAGTCTCTAATTGATTAAGTAGATTATGTAGAAAGTCATCACGACAGTTCTAATGTATGTACTTTATGATTCCCTGAGGAACTGGAAACATTACTGCTTTCCTTCAGAATGTATTGTTTAAAGATTTTTCTGAAAAGGCAACTAATGAACAGGCACATAAAATGTTAACTGTCCCACCTTATCCGACAGAGAGAGACAAGAAGCCAAGCCTTTCACTGCCAAATTCATTAATTTTAAACATAAGGAATTTATTATGCATTTAACAAGTGCGGCAAATTGTCGGTATTGTTATGCTGGGTCTCGCGCTTTCTCTTCTTTGGAGAAGGTTCAGGGTGCCATTGCTTTCCTCTGAACCGGTATTTTAATTACACCATTCGTGTCCTTGAGGAGGGGAGTGGAGAGGGAGGGACCTGGGCCCGCCCTCTTCTCCAGGTCCCAACCCAGGGGCCCTGAGGTTTGTGGTGAACACTTGAACTAGCGGTTCCTTCCCTTGGGCTACTTCCCTCTCCTGCCCTTCAGCTTGTGAAGGGGCTTCTTGCCCTCCTTCTACACAAGCAAGGTGCCCCTTACCTAGGATTTCTTTTGGATTTCTCAGCCCACCACAGCACTCCTCCAAACTTTCCTTTTGTCTCTCTTCAAAACTGTTCTCTTCTCCAACTCCTTCAAACTGCTCTCTGCTCCAACTCCCACACTGTCTGACTGAAGCAGGGGTTTTTATCACATGACTGACTGTTGGTTCTCTAATTGGCGTCAGGTGCTCTAGTTAATCTATAGCAACCCTTCCTCCCCTTGCAGGGAATAAGGCTCCCTGCTAACACTCTCCTGCTGCTCTCTGGCCATGCTATATCACGCAAGAGAGAGAAGAAAGCTGTTATATCAATGTAAAAATATACTTTTCCCAAATTTACGACGTGGATCCAATAGGCAGAGGAATAGAGTGGTAATTGTCTAGCTAACTCAAAAGCCAGTTGTATTTGGTTGATACAAAAAAAAAGTTTTTTGTCTGTGGAGGTACAGAAATTGAAAAGCTCTTCACTATTGTGCGGAAAGGATCACACATACACACTCAAGGAATAAAAGATTTCGCAGCTCAAAGGAAGACCTGCCTGGAAGATTACGAGCATGGTGACAAATGACCTGTCTACATTCTGAACTTTTAAATTCTGCACAGACAAGAGTTCTTTATGTCTAATTGGTATCTGATATTGATGTGTCTAACAGATACACCTCTACCTCGATATAACACTGTCCTTGGGAGCCAAAAAGTCTTACCACTTTATAGCTGAAACAGCGTTATATTGAACTTGCTTTGATCCACTGGAGTGCACAGCCCCGCCCCCCCGGCTCACTGCTTTACCTTGTTATATCCGAATTTGTGTTATATCGGGTCACATTATATTGAGCTAGAGGTGTAGTCTAAGAAAAGTTTCACTCAAATCCAGGTGCAGTACAGATATAGTAGAATTGGATCTCCTTTTTAATTATATCATTTTGAATGTATTAAATTATTTGTGTTCCTTTATCCAATTACTCCTATTGTAAAATGCAGGTAAATTCCTGTTATATTTGTTGCAAATCTTACTCTATTACTTTGTCCATCTCAAATTCACATCCAGACAAATTGTTTATATTTCTCAACATTTTATTTATGAAGCAATAATGGGAGGCAGTTTTAACTGTTCCCTATCATGATTAAGGTAAATATGGCTTAGGAAATTGGTCTACAAGCACAAATTTGTACTCAAGCTGGCTAAAATTCTTAATGTAGAATGTGTCAGAGACAGAAGACATTTTCATGCAGTAGGAAAGGTTTTTTTTCTCTGCTCTACATAACGTTCATGCTCATGCTGTTGTTTTCAACCAGTGTATACTAATACCTCATGTTAAAAAGTGCCCCGTTGGTAACATACTAATATATTTCTCTCATGGAAGCTAAATATATAACAAAATCCGAGAACATATAACAGATGTAGTGTCACACCAAACATTCACCTTCATCTCTTCTAGGAAATGGTTGAAGAAACCACATATATTTCTCTGTCAGACTTCCTGTACGAGGGTCCTTAGAGCTACTCGTACAAACATAGACACCATTGTACAGACTTAAAGACTTAAGATGGAAAGTTACTGAAAATTCATAAGCAAAATGGCAAATAAGCAAAACCTGGCTTTCATCTGTGGATTTCAAAGCACTTTACAAAGCAGGTAAGTTTTATTATCCCTGTTTATCAGATAACTGATCTGATATTCTTACACACATTTACCCTTAAGCTAAAACCTAACAATCATCTAATTGATGGGAACATATGCATCATGTAATGGTGCAAACCTGTTGTGAGCTGTGATGGGGTGTTCACCTTATAAAAGCCCTGAAGGGGTTAAGGTGGCCAATTAAACATATAGGCCACACCTGCGTGGGGAAGTGGCACAGACTGGGAATTGGCATGAAGGACTGCCAGTGTACAGACAGGAGTTGGTCCAGGAGGGACTTTTATACCCAGGAAGGGGAAGGACTAGATAGTGACCTAGCTGGAGGGCAGAGCCACAAAGGCGGAGTTCTGTGAAATATGAGACAAGAGGACACCACAGCTGTAGAATGACTGACTGAAGTAGAGTGCTATGAACTAATCCCCAGACCCAGCCACATGGGGACACCCCAACAGTGAGTGAACCCTGTCACAATTTGATGGAGAATGCAGGCATGAGTGTTGCCCCCATGACTCGCCCAAGGCAAGTGTGAGAGGCTGCAGTGGAAGAACAGGGAAAAAGAATAATAGTCATGTATGGAAGCCTTTTTTGCAGAAAGCAGGTACTCTCCTAGTTAAGGGGGCTGACAACAACAAGAGGGGTTCCCAGCAGTACTTACACAGGTCCCTGGAGAACAACATAGACAGTGGGAAGCACAGTTATACTTGTAGAGCTGTTGGATGAGACTGGGGGAACAGCAGTATTTATATAGGCTCTTGTGGGAGGAAATTAGCAGAGACTTCAGAGGCTGGGAATAGAAAAGAGATTCTTAGGTCAGCAGTGCAGCCAAGGAAGCTTTATGTCTGTGGGAACATGCAAAAAAAGAGTAACCCTACCTGTATGGGGATAGGAAGCCTGACACTGGAGGTGGGAATGCAGGAAAGCCCTAACGCACCTAACCTGTTGGGAGAGTTGCAAGGGGATGCACCTTCTGTTCTGTGGGGAATTGTGATGTGAGGAGGCATTGTCCTCATAAGGAGCAGAAATGTGGCCAAGAGAAGTGCAGGGTCCTGACTTAGGGCCTGAAGAAAGTTGGTGAACTGCAGCATCAGCACAGGTATAGTAGAGAAAGCTGTGATGACAGAGGGTGAGAAGGAACTGAAAGGGAGAAACATTCTTACAAAGACAAACCTGAACAAGGCAGGGATAAACATAGAGATTAGCCAGTATATGTTTGGATCCCCAATCCTGAGAGTCTACAGAGCAAGGGAAGGTACTACAAGAGAAGGCAGAGCAGACCTTACAAGTAGCTGTACAAGACCTGGAATATCAGAACGAAAAGTAGTGGTACACTATGGAAGAAAGAGGAAAACTGCTTCTTTTGATGGATGAATTAGAGCAGGCTCTAATGACTTCCAGGCTCAGCTCTGGTAAATGCAGGGTTGGGGGCATCCATACCTGACGACTGCAGTCTTGATGGAGTGCTCACCCCACATCAGCCCTGAAGGAATTAACGTGGCTGAGATAGCGCCAGTTAACTTTATAGGATGCATCTGGGGGAAAGTCAGGCTTGACTAACAAGCTCTAAGTGAAGATGAAGTCCAGCTGGGCAGGAGCAGATTGGACTTGTATAAAACTAAGAAATTGAGAAAGGTGCTGGAGGGAGAGATTCAGCAGTCACTCTGGGCACAGAGAGGTGGGTATGAGGAAACCCTGGGATTCTCCTGTCCCTCATGGAAGGAGTATAGTCAGTGGAGTTGCAGGGAAGAAAGCCTGTGGAAGGCAGAGTAGGAAGAAGCCCAGGGAAAGTGTAGACTTTGGCTTCTGAGGATAGGGTCCCTGGGCTGAAACCTGGAGTAGAGGAGGGAATCACTGGGAAAGTGGCACAGACTGGGAATTGACATAGAGGACTGCATGGGCCGGGGTACAGACAGTCCAAAGGAACTTGTGACACCCAGAGGGGGAAGACTAGATCAAGACCTAGTTAGAGAGCAGAGCTACAAAGAGGGAGTGCTGTGAAGTATGTGAGATGAGACTGCTGCAGCAACTGAATAACCAATGGAAGGAAGTGCAAAACTAAGCAAGAACTAATCCCCAGATCCAGCCAAAAGGAGATGCCACAGCGGTGAGTGAAACCAGCTGCATAAACATAATAAATCTAATAACATACCACCTTAAAATATTTTAAATGTTCACAATGACAATGAATTGCACCCTGATACAGAAATCTTATGTTTTTAGAGAGTGCTATAACAAACGTATTATACCTATAAGTTAGAAGCTTCTGAAAACATCAAATATAATAAAATCAGTTTTCCATACTGAACAAGGCTTAGTCAGCCAACTCAGGTGCCGGTCACCTCCACAAAGTAAGTGGTTAGGGAGTGTAACTAAACTCTTGTTAGCAAAGTCACATCACCTTTCATGATGGAAACAGTAAATATCTACATGATACTTACTGCATGAGTTTGTGTACATACCAATGCTGCTTCCTATCAGTCTGGTGTCTGAGCCTCTACCGTGTAAAATTGATAGCAATAGCAAAGTCCCTAGTGAACTCGTGGCATCTCTGGGTCTCCTTGGGGAGTAAAAAACTGATATTTTTTTGATGATGGGGGGGTTGATATTTTGGGTGGTTTTTTATTTTATTTTTTGTATGTTAATTTTCTCATACTATGGGGGGTTATTTTTGAATTGGGGAGGTTAGGATGTGTGGCAAATTGCCGGTACTGTTCTGCTGGGTCTCGCACTTTCTCTTCTCTGGGGTAGGTTCAGGGCGCTATTGCTTGCCTCTGAACCAGTTCTTAATCATTCCCCTAGTGTCTTTGGAGGAGGGGAGTGGAGAGGGAGGGACCTGGGCCCGCCCTCTACTCCAGGTCCCAACCCAGGGGCCCTGGGGTTGTGGTGAACCACTTGACTAGCGGTTTCTTCCCCTGGGTTACTTCCCTCTCATACCCGTCAGCTTGTGAAGGGCTTCTCACCTCTCTTCTATACAAGCCTGGTGCCCCTTACCTAGGGTTTCTGTTGGGCTTCCCAATCCACCGCAGCACTCCTCCAAACCTTCTATTTCTCTCTGGACAAACTCTTCTCTTCTGCAATCTGCACTCTGCTCCAATCCAACCTTTCTCCTTCAACTACCACCCCCTGTCTGACTGAAGCAGGGGTTTATATCCCATGACTGGAGTCAGGTGCTCTAATTGGAGTCAGGTGCTCTAATTGGAGTCAGGTGCTCTAGTTAATCTAAAGCAAACCTTCCTCCCTTGGCAGGGAATAAGGCCCCCTGCTAACACTCTTATGCTGCCCTCTGGCCATGCTGTATCACAGATGGAAGGTGTCAGTGATGTCATTCCAAATCCCGTCCATGTCAGCCATCACAATTAGGCATTCCTGTGCCCATGACAACTGGAGGCAGACCAGATCTTTGCTTTGAGCCTGGGCTTCTCAGGAAGACATCCTCAGAATTCTCTGCCTCCAAGCAGCCCATGTGGCAGACCCCAGGTCTCCTACTAGAGCAGAACTTGCAGGGGATTTCTGAAAAAGATTTGTAATTAAATGTTTCTTGAGTTTGTTCATTGGCTTCATTTTCTTTCCTCCTCAAAATGGCTACACTTAAGAAAAAAAATTGACTTTCTGAGGAGGGTTTTCAGGGCTGCGGGCTCTCCTCCCTTCCCCCTCAGAAATGGCTGTCAGGGATAGAAAAACCTGGCTCCAGTCACGGTCACCACTGAGACAGTGAAGTTTCCTTCACTGAGACCAAGCCAGAATTGGTGTCCCTGTTGCATTTAATAATGCAAGGATAAGAGTAAATCTAGCATGTCCCCTAGGCATGGAATTCCTATTCCCACAGATTGTAGGGCCAGGAGGAAAGTTTCACTGGAGTCTCCTGAATCTCTGGGAAGAGATCTCCCCTTAGCAACCAGAAAGGAATTCCTGCTCCCAGCCAGCATGCAAGCCAAATCTGCGCTGAGACGATGGAGAAGATTACAAAGCATTCTAGCCGTCTTCCTACAGGCAGTCAGACCCCGGCAAACATGAAAGGTGCCAGCCCTTGTGACCTCCCTGATACCAATGAGTCATTTGTCCAGCACTCATTTTGTGTGATCAGTTCCCACTCAGCCTGGCTCCAGCAACAGGGAGCATGGCATAAAGTGAATTGGATCCCCTTACCTGGGAGATGGACCTACCTCTTCTTGCCTCCCAGTCTCCAGGGGTTCTACAGGAGATTATAAAGTGGCTACTGGTTTCCTCAGGGTACATGCCTGCAGACTGTTTTCACCATCTTCCTGATAAGGCATTCTGTCCTTCACAGGGCACATCCACGTTTCTTTCAAGTGTTTGATCCAGTGACTGGTGAAGCATATTCCTCACAAGCAGTTCTTAAAGGGGCAGCACAAAGATGTAAACCTTCTTCTGAGGGATCCCTGCCCTCTATTCCTCTGAAGGGAAGGAGAAATCTCTCTAAAGCTGGAGCTTTGTGTGAGAACTCAGATTGTCAACTAAGCTTCCCAGAATTATGTGAGAATGGGGATATAACTTTACAGGTGTTTGTGTTCAGAAAACAAAATGCAAAAAACAAACACATCAACCCTGTAATTCGTCCTCACTTAGTTTATGATTAAGGTGGAGTAGAAATTCCCTGTAAATACCTGCTTGAAGTTAAGCCTTCTGTGGTCTCCTTAATAAAGGGTATAGTTCAGGGGTGGGCAAACTACGGCCCAGGGGCCACATCCAGCCCTTTCGATGTTTTAATCTGGCCCTTGAGCTCCCACTAGGAATCAGGGTCCAGGGTTTGCCCTGCTCCAGCTGGGGAGCGGGGTCGGGGGCTTGCCTTGCTCCACACATGCCGTGGCCTCACATGGCATGTCCCTGCTCCAGCTCCTATGCATAGGAGCAGCCAGGGAGCTCTGCATGCTGCCCCCACCCCAAGCAGCTTCCATTGGCTGGGAACTGCAGCCAATGGGAGCTGCTGGGGCAGCACCCATGGATGGGGCAGCACACAGAGCCTCCTGGCCATGCCTCTGCATAGATGCTGGAGAGAGGACATTCCACTACTTCCGGGAGCTGCTTGAGGTAAGTGCTGCCCGGAGCCTGCATCCCTGACCCCATCCCATGCCCCTGCCCCATCCCTGATCCCCTTCCCACCTTCTGAACCACTCAGTCCCAGCATGGAGCACCCTCTTGCACCCCAAACCCGTAAACTCCAGCCCCAACTCCAGCTTGAGCCCTCATCCTCCTTCCCCCTGAGCCCAAAGCCCCCTCCTGCACCCTGAACTTGTATCTGGCCCCACATCAGAGCCCACAGCCCCCAGCTGGAGCCCTCACCCCTTCCCGCACCCCAACTCCCAATTTCGTGAGCATTCATGGTCTGTCATACAATTTCCATACCCAGATGTCCTTGGGCCAAAAAGTTTGCCCAACTCTGGCATAGTTACACAGCTGAAGGAATATGTTGTCAAATACACAGACAGAAGATCATCACTCAGGCAAAACTTCAGTACAGTAACTCAGCCTTGAAATACTGAAATATGCCATTACAGCATTATTGTTCCAAAACTTCAAAATATGAAAATAAACATCCTGGATGTCTATTGAAGATATGGAGAATCATCCAGAGAAACCTCTGCTACAAGAAGAAACATTTTCAATATAGAGCACTCTTTTTGGACTTGTAACTTGTACATGGGTATTCATAAATGCCATATCATCCCTCCCTCACAAGTGAAAGGAATGCAAGTCTTTCCTTGCCTTGTTATGCTATTGTTAAAAATCTTCCGAAATATGGTTTTGAGCAAGCAAATAGAAGGGCCAATTGCAGCCTCTCACAAAACTCCACTATCTATTTTAAGTTGTTATCCAAGACCACATTTCATTCAGAAGAGAGACGGAAGTAGTATGGTAATAGAAGCTGGCTTTTTTTGCAATTCTGTGGTTGCAGTTTTGCTGAAAACAATATATTTTGCAGGTGCACACCAGCCATACCACCAAGATTACAGTTTGCTTATGGACCTTAACTATCCTTGCCACACATTAATGCTCTGAAATTTACAAATTCTCTGACCCTGTGCAAACACAAATTAGAGGGCAGAGTAGAAACTTGAGACTGTTTAGTGATGTGGAATCTACAAGCAAGTAGGAGCATTATCTCATCACATTTGAAACTTGCGGATCATTTTCCAGCTTGAGTACACACTTTTAAAGCACTGAGGCACTGGTTCTGAACACTAACACTCGTGTAGTCCCACTGCAAGAAAGAAGCCTACCTATACTAGAACTGATAAATTGCAATTTTTGTGCATTATTATTGCCCCACCCCTTCTGCCCGAGGCCCAGAGCTGGGGCCCTGTTCCATAAGTATTTAATATTAACTTTCGCCCCTGCTTTGAGTTAATATTTCTGCTTTTTGAGTTCTTTAGCTGATTTTGAACCTCCGTTCCAATTGGAAAAAAATCCATAATCATCTTAAATGTTCACTTCTGGGTCTATTCTTTTTACCAGAATGGTATTCTGATGTTAATTTCAGTAGAGGGCAATAAGTAAGTCAATAAATAGTGGCTAGGTTGGGAGGCAGTTTGTCCTCTATGCCTATCATGTTAACTTTTTAATACAAAAAACTGTATACATGTATAATATGGTAGAGCTGGTTGGGAAGTGATTTTTTTTCTTCCTGCAAAACCACAACTTTTCATGATTGCTCCAGGAAAACCCTAAAGTTCATGTCAAGGTTCTGCTGACTAGCTCTTTAAAACTTGTATATAGTTAACTTCCAATGCTGAAAAATACTGTAACTCTGGGGAATTCTTCCTGAGAAGGGTTCAAAGCATAGGCTCAGAGCCAAAGATCTGATATGCCTGCAATTGCCATGGTGACAGAAAAACTTCCTGTTGCGAAGACTTACAAAATTCCCAGGTAAGGCAGAATTTTCTCTTATTTGCTCTGATGGACAGGTGGTTTTGAAGGTTTACTTCATCTCAGAGGATGGTACAACTCTGGATTAAGTTAATCTCTCCTGCAAATTCATGCCATAGCTGGATCTCCTCAGCTGTGACTGCTTTGTCCCCAGCTCTCACATGCTTAATTTTAGACTTTGTCATCTGCATTCTCAGAAGGGTGCAACTGTCTCAGCAGTTCTGCTATTTAAAATTCAGTCTTTAACATAATTGGGGCTTGGTCCATTAATTGCTTTGAAGATGAAGACTAAATTGGTCTCTGAAACAGACTAGAAGTTAGTAGAGAGACTTGAGATTTGAAGAACCTATTGTGCTCATGGCAGCTGAAACCATGGAAGAGACAGGCATATGTTCTGTACCAGCTGGAAATTTTTTGACCAGCTCTGCAACTTAGCAGACATGGGAAATAATTTCTGCTTCCCCATCAAGCAAGGAAATGCAGTTTTCTTACCCTGCTCTCACCTGGCACACTGCAAAGTTAAACCTTTTTATTTCAATTCTGTTACAGACCTTACTGGCAGAGCCGCCAATGGGAGGCAAAAAGGGCAGCTGCCCTGGGCACAGCGACTTAAAAGGGCCCGGGGCTCCGGCCACTGCCGCAGTAGTGGTAGCCAGGAGCCCTGGGCCCTTTTAAATCGCCACCAGAGCCCCAGGCAGTCAGGCCAGGTACTGCAGATGGGCTGGGGCTGGGAGAGGCTGACCCCCAGCCCCACCCCTTCTGTCTGAGGCCCGGAGCTGGGCCCCTGTTCCATAAGTATTTAACATTAACTTTCACCCCTGCTTTGAGTTAATATTTGTGCTTTTTGAGTTCTTTAGCTGATTTTGAACCTCCGTTCCAATTTTTAAAAAATCCATAATCATCTTCAATTTTCACTTCTGGATCTATTCTTTTAACCAGAATGGTATTCTGATGTTAATTTCAGTAGAGGATAATAAATAAATTAAGAATAACATGTAAGGGTCTTGTTTATGTGAGGGGGGAAAAAGCTTTATAGTCTTACTGATGTAAGCAAAACCACTCAGGCCCTTAGAATACATGTATATATTGACCCTTTTGAAAAATTTCAGTCCTTGGTTCTGTTTTGTTTCTTGAAAAAAATTAAGTCAATCAAACATGATGACGGAGCTAAAGTATTTTTAATATGGTCATTTATATCTATTGGTGAAGATGGAAAGCAAATTTTTGTGATTTCTATAATGATATGTTTCTGTGATTTTATTTTACTCTAGTTCACTTTGGAGAGTTACAGGCCAAAATGCCAAATTAACAGTTTCTACTAATGAGATAGATAGCTTTAATATATATCAAAGCTGGATATCTACTTTGAGTAGCTCCTACTGCTATTTCTGATACTGATAGTCAAAAATCCATTTATCGATCTGATTGCTTCCTTCTGGGACAGTAATGAGAACACTACCCGCTAATGCATAGAAGAGAGTAGATCAGGTTTCACTGGCCTTCCTAATTTCACCTCTTACCTAATATAAAAAGGCCTAAGTCTTCTGCTTAGTTGGCCCAGTATTGTACTAAAATGGCTGACAGACCAATATGAAAAAAACATATTGGTTGTCTCAGGTAAACACCTGTGTGTAACTTAACTGTAACACTGCATAGATAGAATTTTAAGTATTAGAGAGAGCATTTCTAAGAAATCTTGGCTAACAGCCCTTATCCCACAAAGCCTTCATGACAAACGCCAAGCAATGGTTTGCTTTATCAGCAAACCCAGGAAATGCATGTCATTTAATTATAATTTTTCTTCTCTGATTAAGGCGGGACCTACGCATGCACGCAACCCTTTGGCTACTGACAACCTAAAGCTTGCCCAGATGAAAGCTGCAGTGGCAGTCTTGGGCTACAACCTTTCTACTAAACAGCAATGAAAGTTTTGAGGATGCTGTTTGTTCACTCCACATTCTCATGTTTCATTTGTATCTACTTTTTTCCTTACGTAGTCATAAAATATCCATCTAAATAAATAAACTGCTCATAATTTAATAAGTGATTATTTTTTTTAGCAATAACACTAAATCTAGAATAGTTCTTCCACTTGGCACTGTGTAAAAGCAAGACAAAGTATGCTATAAAATATTTCCCTGAATAGTCCACAGTAAACCACCAGCAAGTCCACTGTGTAAGTGTAATAAATAACTCCATGTATTTATATGGATTAAATGGGATCAGAAAAGCATGGAAAATATTTGGTCTTTAGTTGTGAAGAGCATCAAGGTTTCTCACACTCGATGTCACTGTTTTAGAAAGGGAGGTTGCAAATGCTCTCAGCTTTTTGCAAATAAAAGTATATTCTTCAACTTGTAGAGTAAAACTCCAACAATGTAAGAAATAATGAAAGGGGTCTGTGCATCACCCACGCTACTGAAAAACCGCAGATCAGCAGATAACCTGTCAGCCTCTTGAAAACTCTCAGTAGCAAAAGCCCCTGCTAGCCGCTCATGTCCAATAAAATGATGAGTGCTGCTCATATCTGGGGGCAGGGGGAGGAGGAGGGAGAAGGCAAAATTTTACAACTAAAGGGTAACTTCAAAAATATGGTGATAATACTCCATTCTTTTCAACAAAACAGCAAATAACCCAAGTATCTTGGGCTCTGTGATTGTAGAAATATCAGCAAGCATTGCAGATCAGTTTCATATTGGCAGTTGACATTTTTAATATTTGTTTTGGAAATGTTCCAAGGCCCCAAGTAGGATTAAGAACCTGTTGTGCTGAACAGCTGCTGTCCTTAAGAGTTTTCAGTCTTAGGCCCCAAACTTGCAACAAGATTCACCCCATCTGAGCTGTGCAGGATCAAGGCCCATGAAGACAAGCGGTGTATAACAATGGCCATAGTGGGTTAGACCAGTGATCCATCTTCGGACAGTGGCTTTCAGAGGGAATGAACAGAACACAGCAACTACTGAGTGATCTGTCCCCTGTCAACCAATCTCAGCATTTGGCAGTGATAGGTTTAGACTCACCCAGAGGATGGGATTGCATCACTGACCACCCTGGCTAATAGCCATTGATGGACCTATCCTCCATGAAATTATCTTTTAATTCTTTTTTGAAGCCAGTAATATTTTTGGTCTTTTCAACATCCTCTTGTAATGAGATTCACAGGATGACTGTGTTGTGTGAAGAAACCATTCCTTATGTTTGTTTTAATCCTGCTGCCTATTAATTTCATTGCTTGAACCCTGGTTTGTGTGTTATATGGAGGGGCCCATAATGCTTTTTCTCCACAGCATGCATAATTTGATAGACCTCTGTCATATTCTCCCCTTGTCTCTCTCTCTAAACTGAACCCTCCCTGTCTTTTTAATCTATCCTCATATGGAAGTTTCTATACCCCTAATCATTTTTGTTGCCCTTCTCTGTATTTTTTTTCAAATTCTAATATATCCTTTTTGAGGTGAGGTAATCAGAACTGCACACAGTATTCAAGGTGTGGGCATGCCATGGATTTATATAGCGGCATTATGATATTTTCTTTTTTTATCATCTATCCCTTTCCTAATGGTTCCTAACATTCTGTTTGCTTTTTTGACTGCTACTGCACATTGAGCAGATGTTTCCAGTGAACTATCCACCAAGACTCCAAGATCTCTTTGAGTGGTAACAGCTAATTTAGACTCCATCATTTTGTATGTATAGTTGGGATTCTTTTTCAATATGCATTACTCTGTGTTTATTAACATTCAATTTAAATTGCCATTTTGTTGCCCAGTCACCCAGTTTTGTGAGATCCCTTTGTAACTCTTTGTAGTCTACTTTGGCCTTAACAATCTAGAATAATTTTGTATAATCTGAAAACTTTACCACCTCACTGTTCACCCCCTTTTCCAGATAATTTATGAATATGCTGAACACACAGATCCTTGGGGGACCCTGCTATTTATCAAGTCAAATATTAAAGCTGTCAACAAAATCCATAAAATATTGAGAGAAAAGGGCTTTTCAATGAACGGAAAATTTTAAGAAACTTGTTTTTGTCAAACTTTTATCAAAATGGCTTTCAAGAAAAATTAAAACAGTTGGTTTAGAAAAATGTTTTTTTCCGGAAGAAAAATAATCATTCCCTGACCAGCTCTCTCAGACTGTACTATTGAACGTCCTCTATGCCCAACTCCTCTGAAATAATAGTGCACAAGTAGGGTTGCCAACTTGCTAATTTCTGAAAACAGGACACACACACCCTTTACCCCATCTCTCTCCACTGAGGCCCTGCTCTGCCTTTTCCCTCAAGGCCTTGCCCCCTTGTTCTTCTCCCGTCCCCCTTTACAAAGTCTGCTAAGCCCTCTGCTGCTTTAATGCCTAAGCAGATTCCAGTCCCAGCAGCACCTCTCTAAACCCTGGGCAACTCCAGCATGAGCAGCCCCAAGGGACTTGCAAACTCCAGTTCCAGCAGGCCACCTGGGAGTGCAGGTCAGCTGAGTGCTGTGGTCTCACCAGAGCAGTCAGGCAAGCTTGGACTCAGCCTTCCTGCACTGTTTGCCCAACAGTCCCCTTACCTGCCCATTCGAGCCCTCCCAAACCCCAGAGCTGCCTAACAGCACGGCCAGGGAAAACACTGGCTGGTACTGCAGCCCACATTCCTTCCCTCCTGGGGAATGTTCCATGCTCACTGGGAGCCCCTTGCCCCACTTGTCATGCACTCTGTCCTCCACCTCAGCCTTTAAAAGGGTCGTCCGAGTCGGTGCATGCATGCTGCTGCAGGAGCTGCCTCCTCAGGCCCGGGTGACAGGCTGCCACTTCCTCCCACCCCACTCCCTTACCCACAGTGACCTGACTTTTGGTTTCCAGTCAGTATATTTGACCGGACCCTGCAAGATCCCCTTTCTGACAGGAGAAGAGGTATTAATCCTTCCATACTTGGGTTTCTGTCCTGCAATGGAACTATTCACGTGTGTGCTGATCTCAAGATAAGGACTTCAGTGCTTTAAAAGTTTGTGCTCAGGTTGGAAAATGATCCAGAAATGTGGAGGGTGATGAGAGAACGCTTGTATCAACAGATACAACATCAATAGAATCAACAGGTCTCGGAAGTTTCCACTCTGCTTTTTAATTTGTAGTTTGTATAGGGTCATAGTACATGCTACTTTGTAACATCAGAGCATAAGACTGTAGCAAGGCAGTAAAAGTCTGTAGCAAACTTTTGTAGGCCATGTGGTCTGGCTGTTGTGCACCTGCAAAATGTATTGTTTTCAACAAAACTGCACAGAATTGCAGAATGGTGCCCTGCCTATGAGAATATACAACACATCCTTCAAGGGTCTGGCTCAGTTATAAGAGAAATTAACATTTTAAATTATTTACATGCTTCAAAAAACTTTGAAATAAAGTTGTTTTAGGGCCTTTGTAATTGAATTTCTTAATACACTAAGAAAGTTTCTTTATATTGGACTACTTCAAAAATCTGTACAATGACATAAAACTATGCAGTATTCATATTTATTCATTTCCCTCCATTGAAATGACAAATCCTGCTGCTTCTCAGAGATTATCACAGGCACCTGGTGGGTTACTGTAGTCTGCTGTTATAAATCTGGCAATCTGCAACCTTCTCTGAAAAAGCCAAATTAATATGAAAGAACAAGCAGAGTTGTTCAGTATTAAGTCATTGCAGTATGAAAGGACCAGTCAGGAGTCCTTTCAGGACCAGTATTCTAGCCTTTAGTTTAAGACTGTTTGTCATTCTGAAGTTTGTGCTAAGCTAGAATGTGTGACAGTGAATAGATTAAAAAGAACAATAATTTTAAGCAATTGTTGCTTTTAAAGGAACATCATCAACTTAAAATCACACTTTTGTCAGAAGTCAGGTACTAATAGACTTCAATGTTTATTACAGACGAAAAACGTTTCTTTTTTATGTTTACTTTGTCCATTTGAGCATTTTATATATAGTCAATTTGTTTCCTTGTATAGTCCATTTCTCCACTTATTTGTGTGTCTCTTTCATACAGCAAGAGGGCAAAGACAAATGTTTTTTCAAAAAAAAATAGGAAAATGTTTTTGGAAACTGGCAGAGTGAGTGCAGTACAAACAATTATACTGAACTTATTTTTTGAAAATCTTACTATTTCTAATGGTAGAAAAATCCTGCAAACTCTGTGAATGAAAAATAAGAGACTGAGTGTTTTATCCTTTAGTATTCTATCTTGTTCCTAGCTTGTATGCAATTGACAGTTTTACATTGTGGTTTTTATCAAGAAGAATCCTAAAGAATATTGCATGTCCTTGCATTCAGTGCATTGAGCACTATGTATCCATGACACTAAGTAAAACAGCAACCAATTCAAAGTCCATTGAAGTCAATGGGCATTGGACCAGGGCTTAACAGAATTAAATATTACTGTATAGATGACCATATCAATAGGAAGTACATAGGGAATTAAGAGGAAAATGTAGATACCGAGAACACAGGTCCCTATGAACTCAGTTTTATGCCACCTCTGAAAGGAGGCATATCGTAGTAGCAGAGAAGCCCCTAACCCTGTGCTGAGGGCATTGGTTCAATAACTAGAGAGAAGAATGTCACATACTGAATTACCAATACATTTCTTACAGTTCCTTGGATTTTCCTTCACTGTCTCCAGACACATACTGATTACGCCAGTTCTTGCTTAAATGCTAAAATCTGAGATTACAACCTGAAGTGGAAAAGATATGGCTGATAAAGAAATGTGTGCACTTGTCTGAAGGTTTGAAATAGAGCTTCTTCAGGTATCAGGAACTGAAGAGGGGTGGGAAGGAGGGGAAGAATTAACAGAATAGTGTTGATACAAAGTGGCTGTTGGGATTATTGTGTTTACTTGTGATAGATATCTGAGATTCAAGTTTATACTACCAGTACTGGAAGGAACTTGGAAAAGAAATGTAGTGTGTTATAGTTTGCATTAATTATTTTTTTGTTTGTACTTGGTTTCTTTAGCAAGTATACAAATAAAGATAATGACCTGCTGCATTCTGGAAACTTTTTAGTTGAACCCATTGGTATGAATAACATTGCCTAGCACATGACAGTGATGTCATCCCGAGGACAGAGAGATCTGCTTGCTGGTTTAAACTAGATTAAACAGTTTCTCAAAATGACCTATTTTCATCATGACTGGCATGATTGAGACAAACCTGTTTCTGAGTAAGACATTAGTTATTTCTTTCTTATAGATTAATTTACTGTAACTTGTCTGCAACTTCCCAGAAATGAATTTAAACGAAAAGTTTTAGGCCTGAACTACACATGCATTTTGTACTTATATAATAATTTTAACAATAACAATATTTCTTTACCCACATAAATTATACTGGAGCAATGTATAGATGTATAGAATGCAATGTATAGTATAGATGCAGTTGTACTAATGTAAGATGCCTTATATGAGTATAGCTTATTCCTCTTCCCATGTGGGAATGAGCCAGAACTGAGTGCCCTTCGTGCCAATATAACTGCAATAATACTGGCAGGTTGTACGGCTTTAACTACATTGGGATAAAGTGGTACAACTTTTGTGTGTAGATGACCCCTTAGTTTTCTCCATTGAGAATAAAGGGAATAGAAGTATGTCTTGTTAGGCTGTTTTGTTTAGGTTTTTCTCCTGCTTAAATGCCCTCATTCCAACATCCTGCAAAGTTATAACGATGACTCATTTCTGGGTTTAGCCAGGAACTTTGCTATCTTTTCTTCTGATTTCTAAAGAAATATAACAATCTGATTTAGTGTGACAGATAATCAATGTGACCAAGGTAGAGTGAAATGTTTCCTAGGCTAGAATGTTTAGTAGAGCTACAGCCAGATTCTACCAATGAGTCACTCTGTGTAGAGTTTACCCATCTGTAAAATTGGGCTAACTACCTGCCTCACATTGGCATTATAAAGCTTAATTTGTTTGCTGTGTGCTTTGAAATCCTCAGATAAAATGCTTGATGTACATGCAGAGTATTGTTGCTGTTCTATCATGTAGTCAATGATTTTTACTGCTGCTACATTTGGAGGAAGCTATTCTCTCAGTAGTCCATTCACTGAAAAAAGGAAATGTGTACTTGGGAGATACTGCAGATCCTTTTGTTAACACAAGACAATACTAGCAGTAACATGTCTTTCACAAAATATTTGATGAGTGTATTTAATTGGGGGCGAATTAGACACATCTATACAACAAACTTGATATTGCTCCCCCTCAAACACAGCAGAAGGGAGTGATGTGAAAATGAAACCTAAAGAGTCAGTGTTTCTCACCTCAAAATTAGTTACTTCTCACTTTGCTAAAATCATGCCCAAAAGATCCCATTGCTGCCATTTAACATGCTTGGGTGACTGTCTTATACAAAGAATAGATCATTTCTGGCAGGATATCTGTATCTGTGTTCACATAAGTTACTGTTCACCAATTTAGTAAATTAATTCAGTTCACACATACTGTGAATAATTTTTAAATTGCTCCAGAAGCAGCAAAACTTCTTCTAATTAAATGACAATTGGCCATGTGTGTTTATCAGGCGTATAGAAAAAGGCAATTGATGCAGTGGTGGAAAAAATCTATAGACCCTCAGACGTACTACCTATCAATCACCATCTGCCACCGTATGCAACATAAAAAAGACCAGCACAAAGGCTTCAGTCATGCTAGAAAATGAGGGAAGAAAAACAGTTATAACCATGCCACTGTATTTGGAGCATGTGTTTTGTGTTTAGAGTAATATGCACGTCATAAAACCTAGATGCTGGGCATCCAGTTCTCTTGCTGAAAAATATATTGCAATGGATGCATCCAGCAGTACAAGGAGGTTAAAGAATAAATACTTTTGACTGCAGCTATACCAATTCAGGCTGGTAACTTGGCACAAGCTAAGAAAAGTTGAGCCAAGCTAGAGCTTGGATGATTTCAGAGAAAACCCAGCTCTGCAGGGAAGTAGTAGGGAGGATTGGATTAATGGCACATCTTGCCTTGTTTCTAGAACTTAACTAAAGGCCCAGCATTGTATTAGGGTTACTGTGCTGTTGGAGGTGTTGCCTTTTGTCTGAGACACTAAACCAAAATCTGGACTATTTTTGATCATTAAAGATACCATGACACTTATTGTAAGAGTTTGGAATGTTAGTTCATTTTGGTAATCAAGGGGACTATTCATCTGGGCAAAGTTACACCTGTGTATCAGTGTTTCTAAGACAGACCCTTTGTCATGTCACCTAGTCGGTTGAGTAGATCTTTTGCACAGAGACAAGAAATCATTTTCAAAAATAGTAAAGCATAATTGTGAAAGCAGAGATAATGGCTAGAGGTAGGTGGGGTACCTGAAACTTTTTAACTCAATTTTAAAAGTGACTATATTTCAAATTCATGGTGTGCTTAAGGTAAAATAACTTTTTGATTATTAGGTCCAATGTTCAAGGCAGTTTGCCTTATTTCTGAAAATTTTCTTTGTGCCAAATCTTGGCACATGAATTTTGGATAAGGTGGAATTAAAGCAAATTTTGAGAATAAAAGAAATAGTGAAGCTTTCTGGGTGTATAATGGTACTAATAACTTAAATATTAGGATATTTGAAAAATCATACTTGAGCTTGTACAATATTTTTTACAAGCATTTAGTTCCTCATGTGAATCAGCTTTGTTTTTAAAAACCTCTAAGTGATCAGGTTCTTTGAGGAATATTTTAATGTAGTAAATAGGCATGTGAAGTCACAGTAATTGAATTTTTAAAAACAAGTCTTAGTAGACCTGCACTGCTTCTATAATGGCTGCTGTAATTGTCGTCTGACTATGAAGAGATAACATCAGTGAATAGAAAATAGTTGCAAAATGAATGCTAGATAAATGCCAATGCAAAGCCAAGACATTCCTTTTCAAAGGAGATGATGTTAATCCGGTGATGAGGACTGATTCATCACTGCTTTAGCATAAACACCACTGATTTCATTGGAGTTACACTAGCGTAAAACAGAAGTAATGTGGTGGTGAATAAGGCATGAGTTTCTGGTACAATTACTCTTTCTATTAAATCAAATGATTGCTGCAGATTCCCTCATTCTTGCTTTGGTTCAGTTAGTTTACAGCTGCCATTCTTGAAAAGCTCCACTGCTATGACGCTGTAGCTGGGACAGAAGACGTCTGTAAAAATGACATCCTATTCTTCCACATTTATTCTTCCTTTGGCAGGGGCACGGGGAATCCTCTCTCCAGCACTCAAATGGAGACTTTATGCATGGGAAGCTGGAATGTGAACGTACTGCGCACTGGTCTGCTGTGCACTAAATTGCCAGCTGGACCCTGCTGCCATGCACAAAAATTCCATTTCTGTTTCAAAGAGCAGTAAGTCAAACTGCTCTATGGAACTTTAAGTTCATGGTATCAGGGTCCATAATCAGGGATTTAGTGAATGGCAGGCTAGTGTGTCGTATGCTCCAGCTTGCCATGCACTAAGTCTCTGTATAGACAAGCCCTGAGTAACTTTGTTGGGATCTTTGCACAGAGAAGTAGAGGAGGAAACTGATCCCCCTTTCAGTCTACAGTCTAATGTTTTTGCAGCTCTATGGCCAGCCTCTCCCTGTGAAGTTAGGGATGACTGGAGGATCTATGTAGCACTTTTGGAAGGTGTTTAGATACCATTGTACTGGGTGTGGTATAAGTAAGCAGCCTACCAGAGACTCTAGCTCAGTGGTTTTCAAACTTTTTTTCTGGTGACCCAGCTGAAGAAAATTGTTGATGCCTGTGACCCAACAGAGCTGGGGATGAGGGGGTTGGGGTGAGGGCTGCTGGGTGGGGCCAGAAATGTGGTGTGGGCAGGGGATCTGGGTAGGGGTTGGGGTGAGGGAGGAGATCAGGACTCTGGGACAGGGGTACAGGCTGTGGGGTGAGGCGAGGGATGAGTGGTTTGGGGTGCAGAAAGAGCTCTGGATCTGGGGGAGCTCAGGGCTGGGGCAGGGGATTGGAGTGTGGGGTTGGGGCGCGGGCTTACCTCGGCGGCTCCTGGTCAGTAGTGCAGCAGTGGTGCTAAGGCAGGCTTCCTGCCTGTCCTGGCACTGCGGACCACACTGCACCACAGAAGCAGCCAGCAGCAGGTCCAGCTCCTAGGCAGAGGTGTGCAAGTGGCTCCGCGTGGCTGGACCTGCTGCTGGCTGCTTCCGGGGCATAGTGCAAAGTCTGAACAGGTAGGGATTAGCCTGCCTTAGCCAGGCAGCACCCTTGATGGGAGTTTTAATGACTCGGTCAGTGGTGCTGACCAGAGCCACTGTGACCCAGTGCCTGACATTCTGTGACCCATTACTGGGCCATGACCTGTAGTTCAAAAATCACTGCTCTAGATAGTAAGGACAGGAACTGCTGTGCTGGAGTGAAGAGGTAAAATGGGCCCCCCCTGGAGCCACCCCTCCCCCATTGTAGAGAAATAATTGGTAAAGAACATATAGTACAACCTGGAAAAAAAATAGAGGGGTGTGGGGGGGAACTGAGGAAAGAATGGCCATGTGCTGAAAGCATTGACGGGGGAGGGGTGGCACAAGTTGGAAGAGGCTTTATTCCCAACTCTGATACAGATTTCCTTCAAATCTTTCTGCATCAATGTTTCCTTTAGTAAATTGAAGACAACACATTGTGTTAGAAGGTATGGTAAGCATTATCAATAGAAAACTAATGAAAATGAGAACTGAATGGGGGAAAGGAGCTAAATTTAAAACAATGTTACCAGACCCACTGTTGAAACATCAGTAAATGAATCTGACAAGGACTTAAATGCTACGCAACAGCTGTCTTTGGGAGGTAATATTTGTGGTTTGCTATAAATGTACTTCAAATACTTCCTCCATTATAAAATGTAAGTTATTCTCAGGTAGATATATGTAGGTGTCCTCTGATATCTATAATAGGCCTTTCAACAGTCATCAACATCACACAGTTACTTCCTATTCTAAATATAGAGGAAAACTACACTCTTTCAGATAACCACTGTGAGGCAAACGCTGACTTTGTAATGGTGACCATTGTCTGATTAAAGTAGGCTTAGATGAACAGTGGCTAGTGACATCTTATACCTGAGTCTCTAAATTATCACTTAGAATATTTTGTCTCTTTAAATATTTAATTTCTCTCGAGTCCTTGTCTGATTATTTTCTTATGATTAATTATTTTTGAGTTTTCTCTGTCTCTCTTTAACTTCCTTCAGTTTGGTTTTGGAAAATATGATAAAGGAGAGGTCAAGACAATCTCCGTTTTTATTTTAAGCTAATGTGCAGAAGAAATTACCCTCAATTTCTTTTCACAGTGACTATTCTTCCTGTTTCACAAACCTAATTTAAAAAAACAACAACCAAGCTGTGCCCAACTTCACAGTTAATTACATCATGGGCATAATTTTCCTTGCTACGAAACTGACATAAAATAAGTTATACAATGTCTTTTAAAAAACCAAAATGAACAGCCGTCACTCTTTAGCAAGGTAGTCAGTAATGCTACCTCTGTGCCCAGTGCTTTGTTCAATGTAGTTTTAATGCTTTCTACAGGCATGCTTCTACCACATCCCTGGTTAAAATTATTCCACAGACTGCTAAACCTCACTATTAGGAAGTTCATCCTGCTAATTTTTTTCCTTTGTTCAGCCACCATCAATTAATCAGAGTTAGTTCCTCTTAGAAAACCAATAAAATGAGCTTCCTGAATCTCAACATTTCAGTGACATCTGTGCACACATTGCTTTGCATCCTTCTGTCACCGGCAATCTGTAATTTTCTGACACATTTGGGTACCCAAGTGATGCTGGGAATCAGCATTTGCAGTTAATGTTGCCTAGCACCAGAAATGTAAAAATAAAATGTGTTATCTGTCTTTCTAAGAGTTCTCACTAATGGCCTTTTCTCTAGCATGAGCATATGGTTTAAAAAAAATCTCGCCACACTCCGCTGATTTGACACCACTTTTATTAAACTGACTTTTGTTCCCCATGGCTTGTTGAAATGCTAGAGAACTCCTGTGCAGTGGATCATTAAGTTGTCAGTATTGTAACTACAGTGTATTAATTCCATCAGTTGTTATGCACTGAGTTTTTATAGAAAGCCATGGATACATAATTCCCTTGCCAATAATGTGTATTCATATTTTTTGATGTAAGGCAAATCGGAAACTGTACAATAAATGTTTTCATTTCAAATGATGTTTTTATAGTGTTGCCTTTCAAAGAAATTATTGTGATTTAAATGTATAGGACTAACTTGAAGATGTACAGTGCTCTCTAGATTTCATTCTCTCTCCTTTCTTGTTTATCGGCAAGGTCAAATTGGATTCCATTTCCTCCCCTTTGAGTCATCCTTCTCACTATGTCTCTAAAATATGATAGTATTTAATTCATAACTTTTTCTCCTCTCTGTTTAGAGTAATAGATAGTATTAACATATCCTTTCCTTTGAGTTTAATGAATACAAGCTAAAGATTTCTATCCATTACGTCAGTGAGCTAGGCATGCTTGCTAGATTAATTCAGTATTATTTTAGGTTTTATTGATTCAGTTGGATTAGATATTGGAAAGGAAAACAGCAAATTAAATTATTGTATGTTTAGACTGCAGCAGTGAGACCCCCTGCTTAACTGTGGAATGGTAAACAGCAGGAGAGGTGATTTCCCTGGTGAGGGGTTCATTCACCACAGGATGCCTATCATTCATAAGG
This sequence comes from Chelonoidis abingdonii, assembly GCF_003597395.2. Lineage (NCBI taxonomy): Eukaryota > Metazoa > Chordata > Testudines > Testudinidae > Chelonoidis > Chelonoidis abingdonii. The sequence continues at coordinate 200,798,629 of NC_133770.1, forward strand.
AAACAGGTGTATCTATTGGTTCTTAATTGACCCATTGTTTCTACTTCAGTGAGTTTGGTTTCCTTGGAAAGATTCAGGTAAATCAAGAAAAAATGAAAAATATTTTTTTCTTGCTTGCCTCATAGTTTTTACTTAAGACTCAACAAAATTAACTATTTGTAGTGCATATTATTGTCCCTTTTTAAAGCAAGTGGTTAGTCAAATTTCAGGGCTCTAGGGATGTTCCAGTTAGAAGTAGAAATTGACAGAATCTGATAGTTCCTTTGATACAGTTTTGATTATTTACAAGGAATATACAAAGTCCTGTGTCTCTGAATGCAGGAGGAATCAAGAACGAAAAGAGCAGGTTGGTTAGCTTATAGCCCCAAAGCTTCTTTAGCCAACTGGCCCAGAAGCTTTTGCTCTAGCCTTTTACAAGGTGACACTGTGCTCACAGGCTATAGCCTGGCTTTCTTGCCTCAGCCCCTCTCTGTTCTTGGTTTCTCTGTGTTCTTTCACCTTCTCCATACCACACCCAGGTCACAATGCCCAGTGGAATTCCCCAGCCCACATAGTGCTGGGTACCAGCCAGGCTTTTTTAGGCCTTGTTTCAGGTGTGACCCCTTAACTGGCTTATATCCATTTGAAATGAATGGCCTTGAATCACAGACTTGTAAGACTGGAAGGGACCTCAATAATTCATCTAGTCCAGTCTGCTGCACTCAAGGCAGGATTATATAATAATTAGACCATCCCTGACAGGTGTTTGTCTAACCTGTTCTTAAAAACCTCCGGTGAGGGAGATTCCACAACCTCCCCTAGATATGTTGATCCAGTGTTTAACTACCCTGACAGGAAGCTTTTCCTAGTGTTCAACTTAAACTGCCCCTGCAGCAATTTAAGCCCATTGCTTCTTGTCCTATCCTCAGAGCTTAAGAAGGACAATTCCTCTCACTCCTCGTTGTAACAACCTTTTATGTACTTGAAAACTGTTATCATGTCCTCCCTCAGTCTTCTCTTCTCCATACTAAACAAACCTAATTTTTTCAATCTTCTCTCAGAGGGCATGTTTTCTAGACTTTTAATTATTTTTGTTGCGCTTCTCTGGACTTTCTCCAGTTTGTCCACATCTTTCCTGAAATGTGGTGCTCAGAACTGGACACCATACTCTGGATGAGGCCTTATCAGCATGGAGTAGGGTGGAAGAATTACTTCTCATGTCTTGCTTGCAACATTCCTGTTAATATATCTCAGAATTATAATTATATATTTTGCAACAGAGTTACATTGTTTACTCATATTTAGCTTATGATCCACTGTAACCCCCAGATACATTTCTACAGCACTCCTTCCTAGGCAGTCATTTCCCATTTTGTATGTGTGCAATTGACTGATCCTTCCTAAGTGGAGTACTTTGCATTTGTCCTTATTAAATTTCATCCTATTTAGACTATTTCTCCAGTTCATCTAGATCATTTTTAATTTTAATCCTATCCTCCAGAGCACTTGCAACCCCTATCAGCTTGGTATTGTTCACAAACTCTATAAGTGCATGTTCACAAATTAGTTTGAACAAGGTTTTGACTCAGCCAGAATAAGGTTTTACCCATCTCATAACAATATTCCAGGGCCAGTTCTGTTTTTGTTGTATCCTATGCATAAGAAGCCTGAAAACGAAACACAATTCTTCACCTTTATATAGCATCTTCCATTTTGGGGGAGGGATAGCTCAGTGGTTTGAGCATTGACCTGCTAAACTCAAAGTTGGGAGTTCAATCCTTGAGGGGGCAGTTTGTGGATTGGTCCTGCTTTGAGCAGGGGGTTGGACTAGATGATCTCCTCAGGACCCTTCCAGCCCTAATAATCTATGATTTCAGGTGCTTATAACAGACATTTATGCAACATACTTCAAAACATCTCTGTGCATTAAGTGTTCTCTGTATTTTGCAGGCTGAGAAAAGATGCAGATGAACATGAAGTGACTTGCCCAAGGTCACACAGGAAGTGTATCAGCCGAGAATAAAATCCAATGTGTATGTTCACTGCAAGATCCTACTTCTTCCTTTTTTTTTTACTTAAAAATCTTCTAAGTACATTTAATGTTGGAATTATGGTCTTGGGGTAAGAACTTTACAATACTATACATGTAACTCTGGTTACTTTGATTACGCTTGAGTACAAGTGGTTACACTTGAGTATGAGTCTTCTGTTCTTAGAGAACAAATAGGTAGCACTTACAAAGTCCAGTCTTCCAAGAAACTGTTTCCCTCTGTGATAAAGATACAATTATATATGTGAAGGATCTACATCCTTCTAATGAGAGGGAAAATAGCATACAATTAGGTAAGGTACAGTATCCTGACTCATGTCCTCATTATGTCACTTTCTAAATTTTTTTGAGACTCTGTATAACATAGCAACTCAGTGTTTTGTGAGTGATATGCAATATGTTTAAAACAGATGAATTTTTAAAATATGTAAATAGAAAGCTCCTATAGAATTTATTTGAAAAATCCCTTCTATAGAATTTGTAACCCAATTTATCCATTCTACAGAAATTGACAATATTCTGTAAGTTTTAGAGCAAAACATCTTTGTTTTCCTGAGGGGGTGAGAAGATGGCAGAGCATAAAGATTGAAAATATGTTTTTAGCAGCTGGCTGTGATTGTATATTAAATATTGAGTGAAGGGGGGCTCCAGGAGCAATCTGTTTAATCGTATTTCCAAAATTTGCTATAAAGTGCTCAGAGCAAAATATAGGAGCTCCTTTTTCATGGAACGAGTGTATAAATTGAAGGTAAATAATTTCTATTGAAACCTATTAGTCCTATCCTCAGGCGTCTATAAAATTCTTCCTTAATGATTGATGTGATCCCACCTGTTACAATTGATTTATGAGACTAGTTAATTTAATATGCTCATCTTAGTTTTCCATAGTTTGTTACAAAAGTTTAATGTTAGTAAATGAGCAAAATCCCTCTTGAGGTAAAGGATTACTTAAACTTTTTTCCATCTCCACTTTGATAAAATGCAAATGAGCTCCATCCTCACCTTCCTCTGTGTTAGTGACAGAATTAATATAGATGAACTGTTAATGAAATACTACAATAGAAAAGTATTCTTCTTACAATAGTAATGTTTTTCCATAAGGTCTCTGTCTTTGTAGGTTTTGGGATGTCACTCAACAGTGCAATATCATCACAATCTCCATCCAAGGATATTAAAGGAACTGGCGCATGAAATTGCGAACCCGTTAGCGAGAATTTTTAATCAATCGGTAAACTCGGGGGTTGTACTGTACGACTGGAGAATTGCTAACGTAGTTCCTATGCTTCAAGAAAGGGGAAAAAATGATCAGGTAAATATAGGGCCGTTACCTATGTCTGTAGTACGTAAGTCCTTGGCAAAATTTAAAGAGAAAGCTCATTAAACATTGCAGAGTCAATGAGTATTTGGATGATTGCAACATGGATCTACAAAAGGAATCAGCCAAAACCAACGATGTCCTTCTTTGAGAAGGGACGGATTACTTACGACAAAGAAAATGCGGGAGATCTAGTTACCCTCGAGTTTCAGTAAGGCGTTGACATCGGTCCGATGGGAATGTTAGTTAAATTGGAAAGATGGATGAAATATGAAATTTGTAAGGCTGGAAAGGAACTGGTTAAAGGGAGACCCAGCGGGCTACTGAAGGTGAACTGTCAGGTGAAGGAGGTTACTAGTGATCCCTCAAGGATCGTTTTGGACTGATCTATTACTTTTTTACTGACCTTGGCACAAAGAGCGGGAAAGTGTGCTAAAAGGTGGAACACAAAGCGGGGATGCTAACCACGGAGAAGGGACCGGGGTACAGACAGAAGACTGACCACCTTGTAAAACTGAGTAAATAGTATAGGATAGAAATTCATAGTGAAAGTGCAAGTCATGCACTTAGGATTTATAATAC